>NW_023415415.1:0-48546 GCF_013373865.1 Monomorium pharaonis | reverse complement strand
TACCGCAATAGATATTGCGGTGCGCGGGACGCGATCTTACTTCCGTATGACATCAGCACATACCTAAATTCATTGCGGCGTACTTCGGAGCGCCCGGCATCCTAAATGTCGAAATGCTGATCGTCCTACGAGAGAAGCACGAAATCCTGCGCGGTATGCACGAATTGCAAGTTTCCATTTTTACAGCTTTCAGTTTCGTAAGAAATATCGCATTGTTACATAGAGATCATATTTCGCGCTTATCTCCGCGTATTAAATGAAAAATCGATCATTAAAGAATTTTCTTTTAAATTGAAGTAAAATAATTGCTTGAATAAGAGTTCATTAGAAAGTAACAATAATATTCTTTTTATATGCGCGCATATTACGATAAAATAAGGGACAATCTCGTGATATATCGACAGATTTCTTGCAAAAATTGGTTAATAAGTATTCCAAAATTGTGAAGTTATTTTCATCGACGTTTATTAAGGAACGACTATTAACGCTATAATATAAGACTGGGACAACAAAGTCAGAAAAATAGGGTAGAGACAGCCGCATTTATGAGACACGTATTTAGGGTGACACGAAATAACAGAAGGGTGAGAACTATTGATCTAGAATAATATGAAGCGACAAACCTGTTTTTCATTGTTGAATAAATGGTAACGATTTTCCAGTAAAATTTAATTACGTCAATATAATTATAATTTTCACAACATTGAGTAAGTATTCTAACAATTTTCTAATAACTAAACGAATATTGAAATAAAATTTTACTAAAGTTTCCTTCAAGTAAACTTGAAATCATATTTTTTATTTAATTAAATTTTTCTTGAAACTTAATTCTCTAATTAAATTTAATGTAACTTTGTAATTATCAGAAATCTTTCCATGCCTAATTATTTGACAATGGCTGTATATAAAAGCAGATGTAGTTAGCCATACATAATTAATTACATTATATTAAAAAAATCACACAATTGAATTCTTTTTAGTTTTCGCGTATTAATATGTTATTCTTATTTTTATACTTATCAATATTTTTATACCTGGAAAGTTTATTCGGATAATAGATTAAAAATGACAAACTAGAGACTACTAATATTTTAGATTCTAGAAATAGATCAGAAAGGTCAACGTAATAATTAACCATCTCAAATATAATTTGTTTAATTATTACATATCGTTGACTGTATTTTAGATTCTTATCAGCTTATTGTTTCGTATTATCGTTGCCTCGTTTATTAAGTGGCTAACCATTGTTTCTTATTTCATTCTTCAGTTTTTCTAAAGTCTGACTCTAGACTGTCTACTGTTGTAAGACAAAAATACTATATGGTAATAGGATGATAACGGTACCTTGACATGACTTTCCGCATCAAAGCACGTTTCCTCAATGTGTTCTTCTACTTATAAGTTTTGCTTTCGCAAAGTTTGTCCCAAACCATTATTCAAGCCCTTGTTATTATCGGCAGCCGGCGTATGTACAACACATACGTGCACGTTGCGTATTATGCACGACCGGATGCAAGTAGCGCAACACGCTCCGTGCTCACTCGTGCATGATCTCCTCCCCCTTCTTTCCCCCCCCCCCCGCGATTCAGCTTGTTGTCTTTTCCGTGCTCGACGTTTTCGACCCCGCTCCAAACGTCGTCGTAACCCTCGTCGCGGGGTGCCCGAAACACAAAATGTCACGATTCACACTGCAGTCCAACGAATCCTGATAAATGATGCAATGACAGTATCGAAGACTGGGAAGATTAATGGTCGTGTTGTCGCACGACATTACGACAATTCGATGCAAATCCAATACGGGGCAAAATGTAATTAAATACGATTGTAACGACTTAACTAATAATTTTTCACAATTTTTTAAACAATTTTCGCAAATTATAAATTTAATTTTTAATTTAATAGGATAGTGCAAAAATTCCATTAACACAATTGTTATTTTGAAAACTGATGCGATCAGTGTACCGCTTTGATAACTTAGAATTTAAATTAGTAAATAATCTAAATTAAAACAAAACTATTGTTTATAATAAATTAATTAATTTGACAAAATACGCAAATAAAAATCAAAGTTGAAAAATGTAGAAGAAAATAAAATGCAAAAAATATCGAATTTTTACAATACACAGAGCATTGTAAAAATTATTTTCTGCAATAGGCTGACAATCCTATCTAAAAAAGGAGATGTTAAATCGAATCGAATTTATTTTTGCCGCTTTTCCGAGATGCTGATTGGCTGTCTCGCTATAAAGTTGTTAAGTGCGTTGTGACTGTCTTCACTTCGTGTCATTTCCAGCTGTCAAACTACTTCGTGTCATTTTCAGCTGTCAAACTGTCACTTTTGATAGCTGATTGAAATAATTACAAGAAATCAGGGAAAAAGAAAAAAGAGCCAAATAAAAAATATACGAGAGGAAGAGAAAGAGAGAGATAGAGAAAGAGAGAAAGGGGGGGGGGGAGAAGTAAGAATCCTTTCTAAAAAAGGGCATGGCATCAATACTCGCATCTCTCGAAGTATTGTTGTCGCTTTTCCGCGATGCCGATTAAACGTGTGTCAATAATTTTTAAAAAAGTTATGGTGTTGTAATTAATAAAAACATTTTTTAAACAATTATTTTGCCCGAAAAACTTGAATTTTTGAGGCTACACGACAAGTGCTAATCGAATATCGACAAATCTATTTATTTGAACGTAATTCTCATATAGTTCGGGACGCGTACAATATGTTTCTGTAAATTCCGGTGATATAATTAATTAGAACATTTTTTAAACAATTATTTTGCTTGAAAAACTTGATTTCTAAAGCTACACGACAAGTGCTAATCGAATATCGACAGATCTAATTATTTAACGTAATTCTCATATAGTTCGGGACGCTTACAATATGTTTCTATAAAGTTCAGGTGATATAATTAATTAAAACATTTTTTTAAACAATTATTTTGCTTGAAAAACTTGAATTTCTAAGGCTACACGACAAGTGCTAATCGAATATCGACAGATCTATTTATTTGAACGTAATTCTCATATAGTTCGGGACGCGTACAATATGTTTCTGTAAAGTTCCGGTGATATAATTAATTAGAACATTATTTAAACAATTATTTTGCTTGAAAAACTTGAATTTCTAAGGCTACACGACAAGTGCTAATCGAATATCGACAGATCTAATTATTTTAACGTAATTCTCATATAGTTCGGGACGCGTACAATATGTTTCTATAAAGTTCCGGTGATATAATTAATTAGAACATTTTTTAAACAATTATTATGCTTGAAAAACTTGAATTTCTAGGCTACACGACAAGTGCTAATCGAATATCGACAGATCTAATTATTTTAACGTAATTCTCATATAGTTCGGGACGCGTACAATATGTTTCTATAAAGTTCCGGTGATATAATTAATTAGAACATTTTTTAAACAATTATTATGCTTGAAAACTTGAATTTCTAAGGCTACACGACAAGTGCTAATCGAATATCGACAGATCTAATTATTTTAACGTAATTCTCATATAGATCGGGACGCGTACAATATGTTTCTGTAAAGTTCCGGTGATATAATTAATTAGAACATTTTTAAACAATTATTTTGCTTGAAAAACTTGAATTTTTATGGCTACACGACAAGTGCTAATCGAATATCGACAGATCTAATTATTTTAACGTAATTCTCATATAGTTCGGGACGCGTACAATATGTTTCTATAAAGTTCAGGTGATATAATTAATTAGAACATTTTTTAAACAATTATTTTGCCCGAAAAACTTGAATTTCTAAGGCTACACGTCAAGTGCTATTTGAATATCGACAGATCCATTTATTTTAACGTAATTCTCATATAGTTCGGGACGCGTACAATATGTTTCTATAAAGTTCAGGTGATATAATTAATTAAAACATTTTTTAAAACAATTATTTTGCCCGAAAAACTTGAATTTCTAAGGCTACAACGTCAAGTGCTATTTGAATATCGACAGATCTATTTATTTGAACGTAATTCTCATATAGTTTCGGGACGCGTACAATATGTTTCTGTAAAGTTCCGGTGATATAATTAATTAGAACATTTTTAAACAATTATTATGCTTGAAAAACTTGAATTTTTGAGGCTACACGTCAAGTGCTATTTGAATATCGACAGATCTATTTATTTGAACGTAATTCTCATATAGTTCGGGACGCGTACAATATGTTTCTATAAAGTTTTGGTGATATAATTAATTAGAACATTTTTTAAAACAATTATTATGCTTGAAAACTTGAATTTCTAAGGCTACACGACAAGTGCTAATCGAATATCGACAGATCTAATTATTTTAACGTAATTCTCATATAGTTCGAGACGCGTACAATATGTTTCTGTAAAGTTCCGGTGATATAATTAATTAGAACATTTTTTAAACAATTATTTTGCTTGAAAAACTTGAATTTTTATGGCTACACGACAAGTGCTAATCGAATATCGACAGATCTAATTATTTTAACGTAATTCTCATATAGTTCGGGACGCGTACAATATGTTTCTATAAAGTTCAGGTGATATAATTAATTAGAACATTTTTTAAACAATTATTTTGCCCGAAAAACTTGAATTTCTAAGGCTACACGTCAAGTGCTATTTGAATATCGACAGATCCATTTATTTTAACGTAATTCTCATATAGTTCGGGACGCGTACAATATGTTTCTATAAAGTTCAGGTGATATAATTAATTAAAACATTTTTTAAAACAATTATTTTGCCCGAAAAACTTGAATTTCTAAGGCTACACGTCAAGTGCTATTTGAATATCGACAGATTTATTTATTTGAATGTAATTCTCATATAGTTCGGGACGTGTACAATATGTTTCTGTAAAGTTCCGGTGATATAATTAATTAGAACATTTTTTAAACAATTATTATGCTTGAAAAACTTGAATTTTTGAGGCTACACGACAAGTGCTAATCGAATATCGACAGATCTATGTATTTTAACGTAATTCTCATATAGTTCGGGACGCGTACAATATGTTTCTACAAAGTTTAGGTGATATAATTAATGAAAACATTTTTTAAACAATTATTTTGCTTGAAAAACTTGAATTTCTAAGGCTACACGACAAGTGCTAATCGAATATCGGCAGATCTAATTATTTTAACGTAATTCTCATATAGCTCGGGACGCGTACAATATGTTTGTATAAAATTCAGGTGATATAATTAATTAGAACATTTTTTAAACAATTATTTTGCCCGAAAAACTTGAATTTCTAAGGCTACACGTCAAGTGCTATTTGAATATCGACAGATCTATTTATTTTAACGTAATTCTCATATAGTTCGGGACGCGTACAATATGTTTCTATAAAGTTCCGGTGATATAATTAATTAGAACATTTTTTAAACAATTATTATGCTTGAAAAACTTGAATTTTTAAGGCTACACGACAAGTGCTAATCGAATATCGACAGATCTAATTATTTTAACGTAATTCTCATATAGTTCGGGACGCGTACAATATGTTTCTGTAAAGTTCCGGTGATATAATTAATTAGAACATTTTTTAAACAATTATTTTGCCCGAAAAACTTGAATTTCTAAGGCTACACGTCAAGTGCTATTTGAATATCGACAGATCTATTTATTTTAACGTAATTCTCATATAGTTCGGGACGCGTACAATATGTTTCTATAAAGTTCAGGTGATATAATTAATTAAAACATTTTTTAAACAATTATTTTGCCCGAAAAACTTGAATTTCTAAGGCTACACGACAAGTGCTAATCGAATATCGACAGATCTAATTATTTTAACGTAATTCTCATATAGTTCGGGACGCGTACAATATGTTTCTGTAAAGTTCCGGTGATATAATTAATTACAACATTATTTAAACAATGATTTTGCTTGAAAAACTTGAATTTCTAAGGCTACACGACAAGTGCTAATCGAATATCGACAGATCTAATTATTTTAACGTAATTCTCATATAGTTCGGGACGCGTACAATATGTTTCTATAAAGTTCCGGTGATATAATTAATTAGAACATTTTTTAAACAATTATTATGCTTGAAAAACTTGAATTTTTAAGGCTACACGACAAGTGCTAATCGAATATCGACAGATCTAATTATTTTAACGTAATTCTCATATAGTTCGGGACGCGTACAATATGTTTCTATAAAGTTTTGGTGATATAATTAATTAGAACATTTTTTAAACAATTATTATGCTTGAAAAACTTGAATTTCTAAGGCTACACGACAAGTGCTAATCGAATATCGACAGATCTAATTATTTTAACGTAATTCTCATATAGTTCGGGACGCGTACAATATGTTTCTGTAAAGTTCCGGTGATATAATTAATTAGAACATTTTTTAAACAATTATTTTGCTTGAAAAACTTGAATTTTTATGGCTACACGACAAGTGCTAATCGAATATCGACAGATCTAATTATTTTAACGTAATTCTCATATAGTTCGGGACGCGTACAATATGTTTCTATAAAGTTTTGGTGATATAATTAATTAGAACATTTTTTAAACAATTATTATGCTTGAAAAACTTGAATTTCTAAGGCTACACGACAAGTGCTAATCGAATATCGACAGATCTAATTATTTTAACGTAATTCTCATATAGTTCGAGACGCGTACAATATGTTTCTGTAAAGTTCCGGTGATATAATTAATTAGAACATTTTTTAAACAATTATTTTGCTTGAAAAACTTGAATTTTTATGGCTACACGACAAGTGCTAATCGAATATCGACAGATCTAATTATTTTAACGTAATTCTCATATAGTTCGGGACGCGTACAATATGTTTCTATAAAGTTCAGGTGATATAATTAATTAGAACATTTTTTAAACAATTATTTTGCCCGAAAAACTTGAATTTCTAAGGCTACACGTCAAGTGCTATTTGAATATCGACAGATCCATTTATTTTAACGTAATTCTCATATAGTTCGGGACGCGTACAATATGTTTCTATAAAGTTCAGGTGATATAATTAATTAAAACATTTTTTAAACAATTATTTTGCCCGAAAAACTTGAATTTCTAAGGCTACACGTCAAGTGCTATTTGAATATCGACAGATTTATTTATTTGAATGTAATTCTCATATAGTTCGGGACGTGTACAATATGTTTCTGTAAAGTTCCGGTGATATAATTAATTAGAACATTTTTTAAACAATTATTATGCTTGAAAAACTTGAATTTTTGAGGCTACACGACAAGTGCTAATCGAATATCGACAGATCTATGTATTTTAACGTAATTCTCATATAGTTCGGGACGCGTACAATATGTTTCTACAAAGTTTAGGTGATATAATTAATGAAAACATTTTTTAAACAATTATTTTGCTTGAAAAACTTGAATTTCTAAGGCTACACGACAAGTGCTAATCGAATATCGGCAGATCTAATTATTTTAAACGTAATTCTCATATAGCTCGGGACGCGTACAATATGTTTGTATAAAATTCAGGTGATATAATTAATTAGAACATTTTTTAAACAATTATTTTGCCCGAAAAACTTGAATTTCTAAGGCTACACGTCAAGTGCTATTTGAATATCGACAGATCTATTTATTTTAACGTAATTCTCATATAGTTCGGGACGCGTACAATATGTTTCTATAAAGTTCCGGTGATATAATTAATTAGAACATTTTTTAAACAATTATTATGCTTGAAAAACTTGAATTTTTAAGGCTACACGACAAGTGCTAATCGAATATCGACAGATCTAATTATTTTAACGTAATTCTCATATAGTTCGGGACGCGTACAATATGTTTCTGTAAAGTTCCGGTGATATAATTAATTAGAACATTTTTTAAACAATTATTTTGCCCGAAAAACTTGAATTTCTAAGGCTACACGTCAAGTGCTATTTGAATATCGACAGATCTATTTATTTTAACGTAATTCTCATATAGTTCGGGACGCGTACAATATGTTTCTATAAAGTTCAGGTGATATAATTAATTAAAACATTTTTTAAACAATTATTTTGCCCGAAAAACTTGAATTTCTAAGGCTACACGACAAGTGCTAATCGAATATCGACAGATCTAATTATTTTAACGTAATTCTCATATAGTTCGGGACGCGTACAATATGTTTCTGTAAAGTTCCGGTGATATAATTAATTACAACATTATTTAAACAATGATTTTGCTTGAAAAACTTGAATTTCTAAGGCTACACGACAAGTGCTAATCGAATATCGACAGATCTAATTATTTTAACGTAATTCTCATATAGTTCGGGACGCGTACAATATGTTTCTATAAAGTTCCGGTGATATAATTAATTAGAACATTTTTTAAACAATTATTATGCTTGAAAAACTTGAATTTTTAAGGCTACACGACAAGTGCTAATCGAATATCGACAGATCTAATTATTTTAACGTAATTCTCATATAGTTCGGGACGCGTACAATATGTTTCTATAAAGTTTTGGTGATATAATTAATTAGAACATTTTTTAAACAATTATTATGCTTGAAAAACTTGAATTTCTAAGGCTACACGACAAGTGCTAATCGAATATCGACAGATCTAATTATTTTAACGTAATTCTCATATAGTTCGGGACGCGTACAATATGTTTCTGTAAAGTTCCGGTGATATAATTAATTAGAACATTTTTTAAACAATTATTTTGCTTGAAAAACTTGAATTTTTATGGCTACACGACAAGTGCTAATCGAATATCGACAGATCTAATTATTTTAACGTAATTCTCATATAGTTCGGGACGCGTACAATATGTTTCTATAAAGTTTTGGTGATATAATTAATTAGAACATTTTTTAAACAATTATTATGCTTGAAAAACTTGAATTTCTAAGGCTACACGACAAGTGCTAATCGAATATCGACAGATCTAATTATTTTAACGTAATTCTCATATAGTTCGAGACGCGTACAATATGTTTCTGTAAAGTTCCGGTGATATAATTAATTAGAACATTTTTTAAACAATTATTTTGCTTGAAAAACTTGAATTTTTATGGCTACACGACAAGTGCTAATCGAATATCGACAGATCTAATTATTTTAACGTAATTCTCATATAGTTCGGGACGCGTACAATATGTTTCTATAAAGTTCAGGTGATATAATTAATTAGAACATTTTTTAAACAATTATTTTGCCCGAAAAACTTGAATTTCTAAGGCTACACGTCAAGTGCTATTTGAATATCGACAGATCCATTTATTTTAACGTAATTCTCATATAGTTCGGGACGCGTACAATATGTTTCTATAAAGTTCAGGTGATATAATTAATTAAAACATTTTTTAAACAATTATTTTGCCCGAAAAACTTGAATTTCTAAGGCTACACGTCAAGTGCTATTTGAATATCGACAGATTTATTTATTTGAATGTAATTCTCATATAGTTCGGGACGTGTACAATATGTTTCTGTAAAGTTCCGGTGATATAATTAATTAGAACATTTTTTAAACAATTATTATGCTTGAAAAACTTGAATTTTTGAGGCTACACGACAAGTGCTAATCGAATATCGACAGATCTATGTATTTTAACGTAATTCTCATATAGTTCGGGACGCGTACAATATGTTTCTACAAAGTTTAGGTGATATAATTAATGAAAACATTTTTTAAACAATTATTTTGCTTGAAAAACTTGAATTTCTAAGGCTACACGACAAGTGCTAATCGAATATCGGCAGATCTAATTATTTTAACGTAATTCTCATATAGCTCGGGACGCGTACAATATGTTTCTATAAAGTTCCGGTGATATAATTAATTAGAACATTTTTTAAACAATTATTATGCTTGAAAAACTTGAATTTTTAAGGCTACACGACAAGTGCTAATCGAATATCGACAGATCTAATTATTTTAACGTAATTCTCATATAGTTCGGGACGCGTACAATATGTTTCTATAAAGTTCAGGTGATATAATTAATTAAAACATTTTTTAAACAATTATTTTGCCCGAAAAACTTGAATTTCTAAGGCTACACGTCAAGTGCTATTTGAATATCGACAGATCTATTTATTTTAACGCAATTCTCATATAGTTCCGGACGCGTACAATAAGTTTCTAAAGAGTTCCGGTAATATAATTAATTAAAACATTTTTTAAACAATTATTTCACCCGAAAAACTTGAATTTTGAGAGCTAGACGTGAAATGCTAATCGAACATCAACAGTTCTATTTATTTAAACGCATTTTTCATATAGTTTTTACGCGTACAATAGTTTTTTAAAAAGATACGGTGTTTTAATTAATTAAAACATTGTTTAAACAGTTATTTTTTCCGGAAAACTTGATTTTTGAAGACTAGACGTGAAATGCTAATCGAATATCGACAGTTTTATTTATTTTAACGCAGTTCTCATATAGTTTCAGACGCGTGCAATAATTTTCTAAAGAGTTTTGGTAATATAATTAATTAAAACATCTTTTAAACAATTATTTTGCCCGAAAAACTTGAATTTTGAGGGCTAGACGTGAAATGCAAATCGAATATCAACAGTTCTATTTATTTTAACGCAGTTTTCATATAGTTCTGGACGCGTACAATAGTTTTTGGAAAGTTACGGTGTTATAATTAATACAAACATTTTTTAAACAATTATTTTGCCCGAAAAACTTGAATTTCTAAGGCTACACGTCAAGTGCTATTTGAATATCGACAGATCCATTTATTTTAACGTAATTCTCATATAGTTCGGGACGCGTACAATATGTTTCTATAAAGTTCAGGTGATATAATTAATTAAAACATCTTTTAAACAATTATTTTGCCCGAAAAACTTGAATTTTGAGGGCTAGACGTGAAATGCAAATCGAATATCAACAGTTCTATTTATTTTAACGCAGTTTTCATATAGTTCTGGACGCGTACAATAGTTTTTGGAAAGTTACGGTGTTATAATTAATACAAACATTTTTTAAACAATTATTTTGCCCGGAAAACTTGAATTTTTAAAGCTAGACTTGAAATGCTAATCAAATATCGACTGATCTATTTATTTTAACGTAATTCTCACATAGTTCCGGACGCGTACAATAATTTGCTATAGAATTCAGGTGATATAATTAATTAAAACATTTTGTAAACAATTATATTTTCCGGAAAACTTGAATTTTGAGGGTTGACGGGAAATGCTAATCGAATATCGAGAATTCTATTTATTTTAACACAGTTTTCCTATAGTTCCGGACGCGTACAATAATTTTCTAAAGAGTTCGCCAGAAAGTGAAAGTTTTGAAAATTGATTGAAAATTAACAGGTAACATTACATATAATATATTATAATTTTTACTTTATTTAAAGGGGATTAAGTATGGAGATAAAGTATGTAAGAGTGACATTAAGAAACATGAAAATATAATATAATCACTAATTTGTGTTTAGTGAGTGAGAGAGGGGTGGAGGGAGGAGAGTGGGAGAGCGTGAGAGATAAAGAAGAGGATTAAATAAGAAAGTAAAGTTTAAGAGTAATATTGAACAATATGAAAATAATATAATTAATATCATTAATATTATAATTAATAATTTAGAGAGTGGGAGAAAGAGCGTGAGATAGAGAAGGGCATTAAATATGATAAAGTGTGTGAGAGTAATATTACAGAAGAAAAAAAAGTGCAATGTTCAATATAAAAATGCTAAGTGGCTCGCGCGAAGCGCGCGCAATGTTGTGGTCTAGTTGCAGAAAATACCGAATTTTTACAATACACAGAGCATTGTAAAAATTATTTTCTGCAATAGGCTGACAATTGCAGAAAATATCGAATTTTTACAATACACAGAGCATTGTAAAAATTATTTTCTGCAATAGGCTGACAATTGCAGAAAATATCGAATTTTTACAATACACAGAGCATTGTAAAAATTATTTTCTGCAATAGGCTGACAATTGCAGAAAATACCGAATTTTTACAATACACAGAGCATTGTAAAAATTATTTTCTGCAATAGGCTGACAATTGCAGAAAATATCGAATTTTTACAATACACAGAGCATTGTAAAAATTATTTTCTGCAATAGGCTGACAATTGCAGAAAATATCGAATTTTTACAATACACAGAGCATTGTAAAAATTATTTTCTGCAATAGGCTGACAATTGCAGAAAATACCGAATTTTTACAATACACAGAGCATTGTAAAAATTATTTTCTGCAATAGGCTGACAATTGCAGAAAATACCGAATTTTTACAATACACAGAGCATTGTAAAAATTATTTTCTGCAATAGGCTGACAATTGCAGAAAATACCGAATTTTTACAATACACAGAGCATTGTAAAAATTATTTTCTGCAATAGGCTGACAATTGCAGAAAATACCGAATTTTTACAATACACAGAGCATTGTAAAAATTATTTTCTGCAATAGGCTGACAATTGCAGAAAATACCAAATTTTTACAATACACAGAGCATTGTAAAAATTATTTTCTGCAATAGGCTGACAATTGCAGAAAATATCGAATTTTTACAATACACAGAGCATTGTAAAAATTATTTTCTGCAATAAGCTGACAATTGCAGAAAATACCGAATTTTTACAATACACAGAGCATTGTAAAAATTATTTTCTGCAATAGGCTGACAATTGCAGAAAATATCGAATTTTTACAATACACAGAGCATTGTAAAAATTATTTTCTGCAATAGGCTGACAATTGCAGAAAATACCGAATTTTTACAACACACAGAGCATTGTAAAAATTATTTTCTGCAATAGGCTGACAATTGCAGAAAATACCGAATTTTTACAATACACAGAGCATTGTAAAAGTTATTTTCTGCAATAGGCTGACAATTGCAGAAAATATCGAATTTTTACAATACACAGAGCATTGTAAAAATTATTTTCTGCAATAGGCTGACAATTGCAGAAAATACCGAATTTTTACAATACACAGAGCATTGTAAAAATTATTTTCTGCAATAGGCTGACAATTGCAGAAAATACCGCATTTTTTTCCCTCAGTGTATGACAAAGTTCTTTGTAAAAATTTTCGAGCCACACTTATAGTTTAAATTTTTAACATTACCCAGTATAATATATACATTCTTTGTTGTTATTACTTCTTCTATCAGATTAAATGATTAAGTAGTTGAAATTAATGGATAGTAATTTACACTTGTTGTTTATCTTAGATAATAAAAAAAAATCATTTTTTATCTAAAATAAATATATTTTCTGATAATTTAAATAAAATGGAGCTATGCTTCATCCAGATATTTATATAAATAACGACAAATGCTAGATACGATTAATGATTTACGATCGCTGAAATCATTATTCCAAGACCAAAGAGATCCGGGACTTTCCTGGTATTTTACCTGCACGCGTGACTTATGTGTTGCCACTATCGAATGTAAATTCAATTCAAAGAGAATTATTCATGTACATGTGCGTTCGCACCACACGAATGAACCGTCTTTACAGTTTCATCGCCAGTTTATATATGGCATTACCGGGCGAGCGAGATATACAACGTGTACATATTAACGATATTTATTAGTGAAAACCAGTAAATTACGCTCGCTGTTAAAGCAAAATACGGTTGTACGCGAGAGTGCATGTAACGTCCGTGGTAATTCCTCTCGAAGTTGCCGTTATTATTTAGGGTGGGGGAGGGGGGGGGGGTAACGCCCTTAACGAGAATTTACGACTGTTATGAAATACACGCATTTCGACTACTCGCGTGTGCGGGGGATCCAATACAGAGCTCTGAATTTTTCCGGTGACCTGAGACCGTCGCGGAAACGTAATTCCACGAGCTCGCTTCCCTTTACGATCTTATCATGCGGACGCGTCTCGTCGTTTCAGCATTCAGATGTAAATTTATTACGGATCTTAAATCCGCGTTAACAGTTTGAGACATGTACATAATGGCGCGCTGGACTTTTTGTCCCGCGGAGACAGTATATATTCCCGAAATGTATCAAGTTACGTCGTATATATTCGGTGGCAAGTTGCCCACTAAATTCCTACTCGTTTGATACGCGAATCTGTGCAGTCATCAGAGCTGCAATACCTTCTCATTATTATTTATAAATTCTATGAAAAGAGCGACGTTGCATAACAACGACGTAAATGATATTTCGAACATCTTATCTCTGCAGTTTCGTGTAGTTTTTAATTTTATTTTATCTTATTTTTTGTTTTCCTAAATTTCGTGGAAAAAATTGTACTAATATCCAGTGTACAAGACATGTTTAAAAAAAAAAGATAACTCTTAATGTTTTACGTGTGTTATGTCAAAAGTCATCTTTTACAATGTTTAAAGTTTCTACAGTAAAGAACTAGTCAAAGTCGACAAACTCGATAAAAAATTTTTTGATATGGTCCAATTGATGCCTGTAGTTTTTAGAGATGCTTGTCTATGATCAGAAATTTTATCGTGTTCAATGGACTTGCGACCGCCTTTAAAATGATTAAACTTGTAAATTTGCTTTCGTGATAGACATGCTTCTCTAAAAGTCACGCGCATTAATTTAATCATCTCAGGGAATTTTTTTTATTTATTTGCCTCACGAGTAACTTCTTTACTCTGTCAATGAGCAAATGTCAAAAACAAACCACCTACATTAATATAGCTAAAAATTATAAGATATGTAGAGAAAAAAATGTATTAACATGACAAAAAAATTTTGATATCTGTAGAAAACATGTTTTTACAACAAAAGTCATTTTCTTTCTTAAACACATTTTATGTAATAAAAATATAAATGGCAACACAAGACTAGGAATAATTAAACAGTATTAGTTTAATTTTTGTGAGTTGAACTTTAGATGTATATACATTGTACGTGTGTACTACATTCGAGTGCTACATTCAAGTTAACGATGACACGTCGACCTGTTTTATAAGGAACCACCGTGAAATCGAGAGATAAATCTATGTTACCGTTGGAAAAATATATTATACTAGTTTTGTTATTGTTATCTCTTCTGCTATTCGTTATTCAAGCGGCAAAAACCTGTGGAAGTAATTATCTTTCTGACAGTATCAATAACGGAGAGAATGAATTATCGGAAGCAGCAGCGCTACTGTGAAGAGGTAACATTTATTGGGAAAATTCTCTCAACTTTTTACTCCCTCGGATATCCGTTGCTCCAAATTATTTGATATACGTACACGATATCTGGCAATAAGATACGTATTCAGCCTAAACGTACTCTAGTTAACTATTATTATTTTTAGTAATAGTTATTAAATGGACGGTATTTAATTATTCACCATTCTGTAAATTAAAAAGATTACAATTCTATTGGCTCTGTGCTTAAAACTGTCGCGTGCATGTATATACACAGAAATACTAACGATATAAATTTTGTTGAGATAAAATAACGGCTTTGGATGTTATAAAAATAAAGAGAAAGTTGTATTTTAAAACTTTATCAGATGTAATAGGAAAAAAATTACTAATTAACATTATATTACAGTATGGAATAGTGTTTTAAGTAAATATTTAAAAAATAATTATATATATTTCTCATTTCTTAAATTTTTGCAGCTTTACCTTTTTATTTGAATTTTTTATTAAATTTTTTAAAATTTTAATAGCTACACATACTATTTTATATCAGAAATACATCTAAAGAGATGGTAGAGATAGCTATGTCACGCGTTACATTGTAAGAAAGACAATCGGACTTGAAATCTGGACGCCGACCCAGCATTGCAGCTGAATGTACCACGTTGATCCAGGGCTGCTCAAAGTCTATGTATTCGCCGCGGACGAGAAAATCCTCCCTAACAGCATCTGAATATTGCAGCCTCATCCACTCTGACGCATCCACTTCACAAGCTTCGCTTACCCTGCTCGCGTGCGCGGGTTTACAACCTACTTTGAAGACCAATAGCTTTATTGCAAGCATAACAAAAACCTCGGTAACGACAAAAAGTTGACGTACATCTACCATGAATGGTCAGGCAACAAAGAACGTGCCATTTTTTATGTTCTGAGAAAATAATTATTAGGAAAGTACTTAAAAATTAATTATGTTTGCATAATCACCATCATTCATCGTCAGCTCATCAGTTACCACTCACTTTAATTCTTAATCCTCCGAGGCAAATGTATCCTTAATCTTTGATTTGACAATGCAACATACGATTGTAGAAAAAAAAAACACATCCGTTCTTTAATCGTTGAACTTTGTAATATTATCGTTTACAATTAATAACCTCTCGTATAAAACATCGAATTTTAATGTATGAAACGAACAGTATTATACTTAAAGTATCTATGAGAGCAAAAGGTTTCTCATGTTAGCGTAATAAAAAACTGCAAATATTTTCCAATAACACTCGGAAAAAACTTTGATGAATTACCAAAATTTATCTATTTTGTTGAATCATAATAAAATTATGAATTGTAGGATGTTCTTAAGTATGACAACAAACGTTGCAAAATTTTTTAACATTTCAGTAACAAATTTTAGTGTTCTACATAATTATTTTGAGGATCCAATAAAATTATTTTCAGATTTACATCTCTCATTAAATTTTCAGATATTTCGCGTTCTTTTTGTGCATCGCAATTAATAATTGATTTAATTCTATTTTTGAATATTATAAATTTATACAAACCTTTTTAACGATAATTTGATAAGGAAAAACATACTATATATTTTTGTATTTATAAATTTATTCATTCTTTCCTTTTATTTTCTTCTTTTCAATTACTGGTAAAAGTAAACGGCTAATTGTTATTTTTTTGACATATATTACGTTAAAAGACACATACAATAAATAACTGAATACAGACGTTATTTTGATGTTGTGTATAAGATATTTTAAAATATTTAGTTTCTGTCAGAGAGATAAAAGTGAAGTAACACTGACAGATCGCTTTGTAGTAAGCGGCTTTTGTTCGACGGGAAGAGCGGTTGAGTTTCAAAGTTTCAATCCGAGCAGTGAATTAGATTGTCATTGCTCCTTAACCCTCTTCCACTTTAAGCGTTTGTTAAGCTTTCAAATAAGTCCGGCAACGCTCCGGGCTCTAGCGCGTACGAGATCAATAGACTTGTTTCCGCTGTCTCCAGACACCGGCACTCCCGCCTGGAATAATATTTTGCCGATTGAAGACTGGTTGTATTTCAATCTGGACCATTCCACTCGATTTGATCAACACAGTTTAGTTACACTGATAATTTCCACAAACACGAAGGGCGCTTTCGCAATTGCCTCGCAATCGCCGATTGCTTGATCGTAATTGATAATAGAGGGGTTCGTGGTAAGGATCGGCCCGTCCCCGATTTTTCACGATCTATTTTCGCCACGAGATGGATATGAAGACCTCGTCTGCGCGCGCGGAGCAATATCCGCTCGACTGCATTAGCGGTCGCTCGTCGTCGTCGTCGCCTTGATGAGATTAGTACTTAAAGCCTATCAGACCCGTTTCCCGACCTCGGTCTATTTATTGTCAGGTCGCATCCGAAGACGCGAGTAGATGGATCGAAGCTCCCCGAGCAGGAAACACGGCGGAGCGATAATCGACCACTTTAGCCGAGGCATTCCGCCGAAAATGTCCCGCCTCCATTAACCGCGACAAGAACGTCGAACGTCTTGCGTATAAATCTCGTACCGGCGAGAAAAAGGATCGCTATACAACAGTCCACGGGATTTAAACTGCGATTGACGCGACGGGAAAAACTCCCGCGAGATACTAATTCGCGCGGGATGACGAGGTATTGTACGAAGATAACTTCTCTTATCCCGAAAGCGAGACGCGCCGAGAATCGATGTAGCGCTTCTTAAATCTTCTATCACGGCCGGAGTATGTGTGCGGAATGACATTCTAAAGCCCGTATAAAATTGCCTTCTCTGGATGTAGCCGATTCGTTATTCGTAGAATCGATTTGCTAATATTATTTCGCTTATAATACATGTGATTCAAATTGAGACATATTATTAGCAATATACCGTGATAGTTTTCTATCTGAAATAAAATTTAGAGAATTATTATTTCGTGATATTAAGTTCTAATTTTCATAAATCTTCACAAATTTTTTATAATGATGAAACTTTCTTACACATTATAAATATCAATAATAATGTATTTAAAATAAGTCTTTTTTAATGTTATGTGTAATTTGCAATATGTTTAAATTATATGTTAAACTTAATTAACATATAATTGTAAATTGTCATCAAGAAAATTATATCCAAATAACACCTATATATTTATAAAACACAAATGCTTTGTCGAAAAGATTTTGCATTGATAATGAACAAATTATGCAAAACATTAATGTGTAATATAAATATTACATTTTCTATTAAAATTTTTTTTTACAATTTAAAAGATTACTTTGCCGTTACACGAGGATGCTAAAGTGACGCGACGGTCTTACATAATAAATAGACCAATTTGAGACTGGGATAAATTGTCTTAGAGAATCTACGTCATGACTCATGACTATAGATGCAACGTTTAATACTTAAGCCTTGAATCTTCCCATCATGTCATCGTACGTCGTGTTTAAACCCAGAATTTTGAAGATAAACACATTCCAACGCTGATGATTGTGTTTCTAAATGTCTCTATAAACTTGAGAGTTCAAGGAGCACTCGATCTTCTAAACATAAAATTATTGCTGAAATATAAGGAAACAATATTTATATTACATTCTTACAAGTAAATTTTATATGTATGTACATAGAACATAAAAGTTTTAATCGTTATAATTACAATGATGCGTTTTACGTCTTCAGAAAATTCTTTGCATCATAAATCTTACATTCTTTTATGGACTCTTAATATTAAAGTGCCATGCTCCTTTCATTAACTTCGCAACAGTAATATTTCGCGACCGTAATATCTTATCGTGCTAAACATAATTTATTGTTAACGGATACATTCATGCGTTTACGTGGCTTATATTTCCCAATAATTTTGCACCGAAAATGACGAAAATAACCAAAGCTGCATTTCTCCATTTCTGTGCCGACTGTAAATTACAAACACGGCAAACAGTTGAAAGCATGAACAAAATATTCACTTTGTTATTTCGACATTAGCCCCTACTGTGAATACACATATTATTTATTATGAGGAAAGAGGAAACACAAAACTATAGAAGCTTCAAAAACAATTTTTTTGTTGTAGACAACAATAATTGTCATTTTATACATTTTATACTTTATATTGTTTTTTATAACACATCTTATGCCTTAATTTTTATTACATATTATGTCTTGATTTCTATTATTTTTAGTATTCAGAATAGGTATACACTTAAATGGCACTTAATATTTGTCCTTTGTCAGTATTCACTCACGTGAAAATTTACAACTCTGGTGATCGTGCGCCGCGCGATTGCAAATCCAATTATACAGCTACGACGGGCGTACCGTCTTGAAATTATTAATCAGAGATCGCATTCGATTCGTACTAATCCCGTATTACGTCCCGCTTTATCGGTTTCCATCTAGGGCAGGCTATTCTGCACGTTCGCATTTGCCTGCAATCCAGCACTCTCAACTTTCGGTGGAGCAGAAAATTTCTTTGCGAAGAGCATTGCACACCATAACGAAAAAAAGCTAACCGTATATTTATTTCCTTTCTCTCTCTGCGTATGTTTTAATTGTAATTTATTATTTACAATAACATTATTACGGGGAGAAATCATTTGAAATAAATAAATTGTTTTTATTTATTAAAACAAAAATATTTTTAATATAACAATTACATCTCTTAGAAATGGAATTTATACATCTAAAAATTAATTATTTTTAAAGATAAATTAATACAATAAATGTTTACATATACCTACTTTATACAAAAGCTCTGTAGAGAAGTTAAATCAAAATAAACTTAGCGTCAGAAAACCGATAGAGATATACTATATTCGAGTTTTGTTGTGACATATCCTTAGGCAAGAGTTAACTACGTCCTGAATTGCTCGAATACAATGTCTGACGAGGCGCGAAGATTTACTCGGGTCTAACTTCCGCTTTCTCAGTAATGATATAATACCGCTTAATCATATTGCGGCGCATCTCTTATACGCTTATGTTCACAAATAAATTGCTGCACTTGACAATGTGGCATTCGGAGCTAAAATTTTCAGCGAGCATTATTACTGCCGCTATTATAAAAATGAAAAAAAAAAGAAAAAGAAACCAAGAGAGAGAGAGAGAGAGAGAGAGAGAGAGAGAGCGTGTATGTGATGTGTATGTGAACTTTACTCTTTATTTGAAATGCATTATACATATAAATAAAAGCTCATAAATATCTGTCTTTGATTTTATATTACAAATATTTAAATGGATTTTGAAAAATGTAAAAATAAACTGATATAATTTTGCATATTTTAACACAAAATATGAAATAATTTTGCTTTCGCAAATACTTAAATCAGAAAATGAAAATATCAGAGTCTGAATTTTCTTCATGAACAGTCGAGTAAAGTGTAACATGTTTTCCACGCGTTTGCTACAATTACCAGCATCATTTGTCACATGTATACAAGCATATATAGTCTCAAAGAAAGAAAGTATAACTTATGTTACTACTTCACATTTGCTACATATTTTGTTTATCTCATTGTTTGTAACTGTACAAAATTAAAGAGTTGTTTGGATTATGTCAAGAAATGACTTGTCATGATTCAATTTCCACACATAATAAAAATATTTTTGATACTTCAAAATAAATAAGTCGTTTTATGAACTAATTGATTTATGATTAATTTAAGAGTTTTAATATTTTATGCATAGATAAAAGATGTAAAAAATTTTACTAAATAAAATACCTTTAACAAAATAAATTACAAAAAAGAGATAAAAAGGAATGTGAAAATTATTTTAAGCTTTAAGATTGCTTCTAAAAAGTTTACTTAATTTATAGAAAACTAAATTTGTTTTAATAATCAAGTTTTACAGATACCTCATGAATAATCAAGTTTTTGATTATTTAAATGACAATTTTTAAGGAATGCAACGTAAATATTGTAATAGTAATAAATATAAATATGAATACAATTTATATTTATAAATACTATAATAGTAATAAATATACTAAAATTCTACTATTTCCAGATGCTAATAATTAGAAAGAACAAGATTTTTCAACTTTTCAAAATATTTAAAAATTGTAAATTCGAAATACACAAAAAAGTTAAATAATTTCTTGTTTTATAACTTGAAACACAAACTTCACCAAGCTTTGACGTTTAAGCTCATCTTCCCAGCTTTCATGTTGTCTTCATAAGATACCGTGATAAAACTTTCCTTACGGTCTTAAGATAAATAAGCCTGCCTTGTATTTCATCATAAACTTACAGAATTTTGATTCTGAAAGTGTTATTTTTAAACTTCTAGCATTATATACTTTTTTATTTGTAAACGACTGTAATAATTATTATTATTAATGCAAGCATATTAAAACGACAATGACAAACAAAAAGTAATAAACATATCGCAAATTACTGGAGAAACAGCAAAGCTTCTCTTTTCTTTAATTTCTCTGCCGCGTTTCTCTGCTCTTTTTTTAACAGAGAAACATGAGTAGCGATATAGCGTATATGATTTATGATGAAAATAAATATCTATTAAAATATCGATTGACGTCAGTCGGTTTTCCGATACCATGTCGCTGTCCAGATGGAAAACACATTCAGCGGATTTTGCGAAAATTATTGTTCCCTTGTTTTAAAGGGTAAACGCGTGCGCAGGGAAAAAGCAGTGCAAGATACATGAAGAAGCTTTGGCGTAGCTTCAAACAGAACATCTGAGATTTCTTATACTTCTTTTTACATAAGAACAATATGAGAAATAGATTTTACTTCAAGAAAAAGTTTGGTGGTATCTAAGAATTTCAGTGTTTTATAGAAATCTCAGTTTTTGTACAATTACAAGAAAACATTGTTTTTTAAAGAATTCGAATGCAACGTTAATTAACAATATTTAACAAAATCAAACTTTTTAAAGCTATAAGAAGAAATTATTGGAATAGAAAAATGCCGCGATATTTTATCTTGAATTTCATCGCTATTGCACCGGTCTTTTTTTCTTTTTTTCGCTTTCTCTCTTTCTTTCTCTGTTTAATATAATATAATTAATATATATAATTTTATTATACGTTTTTAATACAAACGGTCAATAGCATTAAACACCGAGAGTGTTCAGTGAACTGTATGAATTATACAAAGCTCTCAAACCCAGAAAGCTTCATGTAAATCAGTATATAATGCTTTTCCCAACTTGAATGTAGTGTCATCAGTATTGTCAAATTGTAATACATTTTATTGGGATAATGTTAGCGTTAGTTAAATTGTTGTTAAATTATTGATACAATTAACACATTACATAAAATAATGAGTATTAATTATATAAAATTTTAACATAATATATTATATTAAAAAATTTTGATGAACATATTAAATAAAATTATGCAAGATTCTTTAAAAAAAATAACTAAGTAGTAACAATTTTTATAGAATATGAATAATTAAAAATAAATTAGAGACATTTTAAAATTTTAAATAAAGATTGAATTAAAAAGATAAGAAATATTTAAAAAGTTGTACAAAAAAATGGTTAGTAAAAATTTCTTAAGAAAATTGAAAGCTTCTTTAATATTATATTTAAAATTAAAAGAATATTCTATTTTTAAACAATAAAATCTTAGACCGATCAATTTAAACATATTTATAAAGTTACGAAATCTTAAAGGTCGCAGCTTGATTTTGGTATTGATTAAAATTTATTTTTTAATATATTACTTTAATAATCTTAGCTTATATAAACTGTGCGCTGACAAATTGATCATCCTATTTTGTTTCTTACATGATACATTTTTTAGGAATAATAAATTTTTTACGTTTTTCAGTTTATACAGTTTACATGTATATATTACATTGTTACATATTCTCTGTAGATCTTGAGTCAGAAATGTTTCAAAATCGCTACTATTACGTAATAAGTTCCTAATTTATAAATTGGTACAAATCATCCCATAATATAATACCGGATATTGAACGAGTTTAGGGATCATTCACCTTGCGATGATCAGGTCTGTTTTAAATTTTTATTTGTTTCCTGCTGCTGATTTCATTCAATCTCATGAAAGAAGATTTATACAATAGAGATTTATACATAGAAATTTTAATAAAATGTCAGTTATTTTTATTTATTTGAAATTGAATAAAAATCGAGTATTACTTGATATTATATTATTTTGATGTTATATTAGATTATACGTTTTTTAATCAGAATAGAAGCGACTGCGGGTTTATAAATCACGCCACTTAGTTTATTTTTCTACAGTTCACTCCAATTCTATTGTGTTCGATCGTTTTGAGCATTCGGATTTCACGGTATATCGATAAATCTTTGTGTAGGAGAATATAACGTTTGAATTTCACTTCCAATTAAGTATCTCGATATCGTGTATCGGTAGCTCTGCTATAACTTGATCGCATCTCTAATTGAATTATCTGAGATTTACGTGGGTAGAGTTCATCATACCTGCAAAATACACATTTTTTGATTTGGAATATAATATAAAAATAAGGTGCAAAAGAAAAGTAGAAATGAAATACAAGGATTAAAAACGTAATATTAACGTAGAAAATTATATTCAGAGATAATAACGTAATAAAATTAGTCACAAAATACGGGTACGACGTAAATTCTTGATAAATTGAGATCCCTTTAAAGTAGGTAATTATATAAAATATTTATTTTTGCATTTTTATGTGCAAAAATCGCGCGATAATAAGAATAATTTACCCTTGTGAGAAACAATGCGGTTCGCGTTCGGTGTTTTCTAATTTCTGTACGCCGCTGTATCTCCTCGCGGCAAGATTTACAACGGCCGCAATTTTTTCTCCATCCGTAGATTTTCGTGGCGAAAAAAAAGTGGCCCTCTACCTGAAACCTGGAGAGAGCGGGGACTATAAAAATTATGCCCCCGACATACGGTATAGCGTGACATAAAATTACACGCGTAACGTGATGGTCGCGGGAGATACATACGCTTTGATTTTCGTAATGGCACAGCAAACTAAATTTGCACAGATAAATTTGTAACTCGTACTGACGTAGAAATATCCAAATCTGGTTTGCAACGTAAATGATATTATCTTCGATATTATCGAAATTGCAAAAGTTCATACAAAAGTCACTCGCGGAAAGATAATTGACGTAGTAATAGTAATTATATATTTTTAAAAAGTGGATTTTATAAAAGATCATATTTTATATTTTTAAAAAATAATATAACATTTTCAGAGATAATATCTTTTATGTACAATTTTTTATACAGTTTTTAGAATTCAAATTAATTCTCCGATTTTGAAATATAAAATCCGACAACCTATAATATTTATCATGTGAATTCTGGTATTAAGATCAATAGTAAGCACGGTACCGTCCATTTTTTAATCGAGCTCTCATCGTAACTCTCCTTTTAGACAAAACTCCATGGCATGTGGCCAACGTCCTAAGTTCGATTGTAAGAAACAAATTTTGTCTGAAACGATTCAACCGTCTTTCTATGAACAAAGTGCACAAACATTTCTTGCGAATAGCACAAATATTATTTAAGAAATATTATGTACAATAGAAAATTATTTCTTACTTTTAATTTATGAGATTTTACAAATTGCTTTTAACATTCTTTTATATTTCTTTTTTATACATGATAATTTTTTCTGGACATACAATATAAGAACAAAATTTTAGGCTTTGATTAATATTTTAAAGATCGATATTACAAAAAAGAAAGGACCTCTGCTTTTGTTTGATTTTTTGCAGAAATTTGATACTTATTATCTATTTATATTTCGCGCTTTCTGTTTGATTCTTAAACAAAAGCCAGAACAAAATTGTACGTTATAATGCTGCTGAAAATGATTTGACCTCAAATAACCTACATTTTAAAAAAGACTTATTTAATTTTTTAAATCCTTTAATTTATTACTCTTCACGTGCTAAAATAGCGAGTCTACAATACTAATGTGTTATATTTACTCATTCGTCAAAATTAGTATTTAAAAAAGGAACATATGTTTAGCGTACATTTTCAAGATGTTAAATGTTTCACGCGTAAAATACTTCATACGCGTAAAATATTTCATAGTGGTTAAACTCGTTATTTAATTCTGTGGTCCGCACAAAGTATCTGCGCGTAAACAAGGTCAGACGCGCTGTCAATCGCACGGAAACGTTCAATCGAGCGAACAATTAGTGCATGTCGTTGTGTTACTCAAAT
This sequence comes from Monomorium pharaonis, assembly GCF_013373865.1. Lineage (NCBI taxonomy): Eukaryota > Metazoa > Arthropoda > Insecta > Hymenoptera > Formicidae > Monomorium > Monomorium pharaonis. Next base: position 23,288 of record NW_023415415.1, on the reverse strand, counting down.
CGAATACGGATTATTGATCCAAATGATTTCGAAATCTACGCTATTAGTTTACTCGTAAATTCATTATTTAAAGCGATAGTTTGTGAAGTAGATATATATGTATATCCCACTTGTTTTATTCATAGAAAAAGAAATCGAAGAAGCATAGGACCGAGGTGCACAATTGTTTTACGATATGTACGAATGACGGTCATTTTTGTAAAGATTTTGGATTTGCGAGTGCAATATCGTATCTATATATTTACCAATCGAATGATTAATCGAGTTATGCGTTCAAGTGTGCTATGTTGGTTATTCATTAATTTATAACGCGAGAATATTCAATGTACATTTGAATGTACCGTACGACGAGACTAATTCGAGTACGATATATTTAAAGTTCTTTTTACGGCAATCGATATCCTGTCTTGCACACAGGACTGACGTGTTGCCACTCGCGCGGCGCGCGCCATTCCGTTTGTGTATCCATTATTTCTCAAAACGCTATCATTCTTACAGTGTACAGTTACAAATCAATCATATATCTAGTTAACTATGATACGTCAATCACATAGTGCTTGTTACATCCATTGATTTATAAAAATTCTCCCTGACATTCGAGATTTATACATTGCGTTAATTTACGAGACCTCGCAAGTATTGAGTTTTAGGCAACTCTCTCTCTTTTTTTAAATGCATTATTCTTATTTACGCCAAATTACATTTCGCCGTAAGCTAACGATTAATGCGCGTGCAACTGTTATTAATGTATTTTCGCAAATGAATGTGTGCAGGTGTCATGGAGAAGCAACAACAGAAAAATGAGAAACGAGGAGAAGAGAGAGATCCAGAGAACCATCAAATGACAACGAAACAACTATGCGGTGAGTCAGATACTATTTATACACGCAGTAATTTTTTAAAAGCTATTCATGCCTATTAATGCTTTTGTTTGGCCTATTAATGCTCATGTTTGCGATTTATGACTCGCATTTGTATTTTATAGAATAACCTTAAATGTTAACTATTTTGGTATATTACAACTTTACTGCTACGCAGATTTTAAACATGTATTAAAAGTATTAGAGAAAAAAATATACACAGAGAAAATTTTATTTTAAATACATTACTTAGTTATATGGAGCAAAAACAAATATCTTGTATTATCAGAATACATTTAGCTGGAAACAATCATGGGTTTTGCAAGTAAACAAGAAGCAAATAGCTTGGGTTAATGCAATTCGATAATATAGTTTCGGTTTTGCAATGGTATTTCAAGCTCTAGTTTTTAAGATTAGAATTATAACACTATAACATTATGCATTAATTCATCAATTATTCATTATTATTGCCATGTATTTAAAATTAAGCGGAGTACATATAAGTACAGATATATGAAACATTATTTAGTTATTATACAAGCATTTACAAGCAAGTACAATAGAAGATAAAATTATAGACCAAATAATTATACACTTAAAGATAAAAATGTAGAAACTTAGAAGATATACACTGAGAAAAATGGTTTTATTATAATAATAAAACGGTTCTGGTTGAGCGTATTCTTATTAAACGAAACAGAATTTCTGGTTATCATAACAAGATTTTACAGCTTATAACTACACCGTTTGGTTAACTGTACTATAAAGATTTGATTAAGTTTTTCTTGTTGGATCTACAAAACTTCTTGTTGAATCTACAAAATAATACAAAACTTCTTGTTATATTTACAAAAATAGCGATAATGCTGGCGCCTTCGTTCTCGCAGCGCAAGTCGGTGCATGCCAATCTCGCGCAAACCAACGCGGTATCGATGCGATACTAATATCACGCGGTACCCATAAGGTACCTTTTATATTTGTTTCGTGTATCTTACAATCGTGTATTTACATTATTCTGTTCAACGGCATGGCGGACGAAAAAATGTCTTCTCTTCTGCGCGAATGGAATTTCGACAGCTATATAGAGATTTTTAGAGGTTAGTAAAATATATGTAAAATATATGCAGTGTACTTTAAACCAAGATATATTGTTATTATTTTAAAAACTCTATCCAAACTCGTTTTTTAACCAAAAAATTGTGTTAACCTAATAAAACAATATAATAAGATTAATAAGAAATTTTTGTAGAGTTTTGTAAACCTAACAAAACGATGTAGTAAGATTAACAAGAAATTCTGGTAGATTCAAACAGAATGGAATTAACCAGAATCCTCTGGTAATTCTAACTACAAAATTTGTATCGTTCATTTTCGAACAAACGGACAGGTTGAATCAACCAAAATTTCTCATAAAACAACAAAACTTTTTTTCCAGTGTATATATACACAAAAGCAAAAACCAAGGCTGAAGAGTTCTTTTTGAATTCAGAAGAACTCAGAGATCCGGAGAAAACTACTCAACGGGTTAATGCAGATTAATTAATGTTCTAATTTCTGTATGTTTGGTCGTTTTTTAATATGGAATCTTCTGGAATCTATGTTGACAAAATTGTTCTTTTTCGGGCTCTCCACCGTTTTATAATGATGTCTCTTACAAAATTCCTGAATCCTCTGACAAGCTTCCTCGAGCATGTTACTTGGTACGGTTATTACCAGTCTCATATAAGAATGATAATCAAAGCACTGGGAAATCAGAAGATACAAAAAATTAGTAAAGTTATTATAGTTCTTAACACAGTTAGCAATTTTTTTAATTAATTATCATTAATGGAATATAAAATTAAATTTTTTTTCTTCAAAAAAATTATTTCTAGAACAAAATGAGAACATGAATAATGTGATTGTAAATTTATATAATATATTTTATGTAGTATCTGTAATATATTCTATATATTTACAATATGAATATGTAAATCCAAATTATTAATTTTCAAATTTAAAAATGTAAAGAATTTATATTAGATTATTTATTTATATTTGTGTAAAATTTTATATAAATTTGGAATGTCCTAGAACTCCCCCCCCCCACTAAAAAAATGTTTGGACATATCGCATAATTTTCTGCCAATTATATCTGCAAATTCTGAAAATTAAGACCAAAAGTAGGGGTGCTAAGTTTACATGACGCTAGTACCCTCATTTTTTATCTTAATTTTCTGCGAACGGATAAGAGCAAAAAATTCGAAATTAGAGCAAAATATTAACAGATAATTAACAGAAAATTATGCGGTATGTCCGAACTTTTTTTTAAGTAGTGAGGGTGCTAGGTTCACTGACGTGAATTCGAAAACATTGCAATAAATTTTACAAGCTCTTTGACACAATGTATAACATAATCTGTCAAAACTTTACAATAATATTAATTAACAAAAAGAATTTATTTTGCTATTATCCGGTGTATTTTGTTGTAACATAACGCTTTGATTTTTTGTAGTATTTTTAAATGATAAATAAATCATTAAATATTGCGGTGTATCAGAAAACTAAAATTTAATTTTAAAAACTTGAATATTTTTTATACGAAGAATATAATTAGAAGATTTTATAGGGTGTATAATGAATTGATAATTTAAAATGTTAGAAATGCAAACCTGGCCGGGTAGACAAAACACGGATTCTTCTATTAGAAGTCTCTGCACGAATTCCAGATCGGAATTAAATTCCGGAAAGCACGGCAGATCGATGTAGACCTGGAAATCGATTCAATAATTTATAGCTCGTAAATTGCAGTTGGGCCCACCTTACTGATGGTATTTGCATTAACGTATAAATAGCGGTCGTGCACCGACTAATTACACGACCTATTTATCGGACGCTCGATTAACATTTACGGTTTTAACCCGCGAGCTACGGGCTGTCAAACAATACGCTGTGATTCTTGAAATTATGCAAGGGTGCGCCTGGGCTAATTACAATAGGAATCATTACCATCATGTACATCGCTCCATCCGGCATTATTGGCTTCAGTCCTGGGATCTTTGTGATGCACTTGTAGGCCAATTTGGAATGCGACTGTAACCGCAGTTTTAATATAAATACTTTGCGCTGAACTTTATATATTTAATACGTTTTTCATTCGCGATAATAACTTACGTGTAGAGTACGAATAACATCGTCGAAAAACTTCTGTGGAGTTTTTCTAAGTATGCTGGGCAAGGCACCTTGAACAATAGTATTGCTGCCGATTATTCGTTGGCTCAAGCAATGTAAACCTTTGCGAATCTAAAGAACAAAATATTAAGAATTTCTTTAATTTGTACATCTTATATTCTATTAATGTAATTAAGTAGCAAATATAATGCACCTAAATGTTGTGTGTCTATCGTATGTGGATGTCTTATAATTTGTGCTAAAACTTGCAATTAAATATATAAAGTACATACTAAAATAAGACGACACTAGAAGTATTTTAATAAATAAATAATAAATTGTTTTATATATTTAAAAAATAAAAAAGAAATCTATTATATGTAATTTATTTTTTATTTGTTAAATGTATAAAAAAATTTGTTATTTATTTATAAAATACTTCTAGTGTTTTATTTATGAACTTTATATATTTAATTTCAAGTTTTAGCACAAATTGCAAGATATATTTAACAAATAAAAGTAGATAAATTACGTCTAATAAATAATATATTACCAGTGACACAATAAATTGTTAGAAAATTTATAAAAGTTTTAAAAGAATGAGGTCTTAACAAAGGTTATATGTCAGGATTTTTCGTGGTCCCAACAGATGTAGAAATTCTAGAAAAGCAAACTCGCTTTACTTAGTTACGTTGAAATCAATATGAAATTACTTCCAAAAATAGTAGATATTAGATTTCTCGCGAACTTCGAGTACAGTGAAATGTCGAAACGTGCTACACAACGGCAGACTATTTTACCAGCTTGTCCAATACCCGTGGGAGTACATCATCAAACGATCGCACAATCAACCTTTTCTTTCAAAGCGTGACATAAAAAAATATACCATAAAATACTGAATGTATGGATACACGGATAACAAATATAGCAATGAAAAAATATATATTTATATTTTATTTAAAAAAAGATAATTAATCATTCGATTATATTTTAACCCTTTTTTAGAAATCATATTTATTTAAGAATTAATGAGATCTTTTTCATTCAGACTGTATCGTGCAGAGTAGACTTTAACAATTTATAATATAGAAGAATCTGAAATAAAAAGTTTTTTCTTCTGCTACGGTGTCTGAAGCAGTACGTATATGAAACTTGCCGCGATAAGATTTTCCTACGGAACGCTCATCTTATTTATCTAAGATCGCGACATCGGAACTCTTGCAAAGTTATTAAGGAGCACAGAAATATATCCGATAGAGGTACACGACGCGACGATTTAAAGTTAGTCCGTAGTCCGAGGCGATGCCGTAGCCAGAAGGAGAGGAATTAAGAGCACGGCCGACCAAAGATCCGATTGCCGAAGGACTTTAATAGCGGAATAAAGTTTAATCAATGAAATTTAATCCAATCCGCAATATGCGGTGCCGAACTCGCCGGGACATGCTTCGGGCCTCGTTACGGAAACAATACCGTCGGAGAAGCAATTATTTTCAGGCTGTCACGTATTGTACCACGAGCATTTACCCACCTCGGTTTCCAGCACGTTCTGACGATCGTGGATTATTATCCAACCCATACGCCATCCTGGTACTAAAAATCTGTGAAGAAAAAAGAGATTAAAATTGGACTATCATCGTCAGGTTCCATTTCACAGATTATGAGATTTATTCATTTTGGCTTCTAAATTAAAGAAAAAAATTACTAAAATAAAGTAGCATTTTTCTAGGCGCAAAAATAAATTATTAAACAACAAAAAAATATTTAATATTAACAGTTAATATCAAAGTTATAAATTCTTCTTTTATATTGAGATACAACTAGTTATTTATTAATTTCTTAAACCAATTGTTTTAAATGTTTCTCGCGATTGTTTAATTGCAATGAGAATCTTTTATAGGTGACCAATTTATATGCAGAAGCTTTATTGCGGCATACGATTCTATTATTTAACACATGCGGAACGAATATCGTGCAGTCATAAAAAATATAGTATACGTCGCAAAATTAACAAACAATGCAAGATACACTCTTTACTTTGCGAGATAATACTTTTGTTTTTGATAACAAAAAGAGACGCAAAAAAGGTGTAGATAATGCATTATTTTTAATTGCATTAATATTTTGATGAATGCAAGTATGAATTAACGATAATACTACATTAAGATAATTTTACCGGCGTAGTGTTTGCTTTTTCTTCTTCTTAATATATCTTCTCAATTTGAATATTCTTGTTAAATAAAACAGTAGCCATACACATAACATTTGCTTTTAATCCGTTTATATGCTTAACGAATCATAAAATTTGATGATGAGTATCATATACATAAAGCTCTTCGAGAAAGATTAAATTGGTTTTGAAATTTTCATTTTAAGATAACAACAACATGCTACATAATAATTATTAAATAATCATCATGTTACAGCGCTATTCACTTATTCATTGATTTACCTTCATCATCCGCTTTATTTTTTTTTACCTTATATTTGCGTGTATCGTGTATATCATTGAATTTTACATGAAAAACGCAAATTTGTCGTTGTACACCAAAGTACCGCGCTGCGAAATCTGCGGCGTGTAAAATACACTGTGCCGCAATGAAAGACTTAGCAACAAACTGCAGAAACTCATTTACAACTAGTATGGCGAGCGGTCGTAAATTAAGTTGCGTTTCAAATCTGATACCGTTAGAATAATGGAGGCATAATCGCGAAACTTCGGAATACCCGTTCCTTCGACTTTGATCGCGACGTTTTATTCACGCTCAATCAACTCCTCGTTCTATTTTTGAAAAAATCAAGTGAAAAATTTTATAACGGGACGCTTCCGTCCCAGGAATTCCTTCCGTCAACTTCACGAATCGCTAGTTTTGCTCCATACTTTTCACGATGAAAGATAATAGAAGGTAACGTACTGAAAATAACTGGAAACCCGATGTAGGAAAAACTGTTGCAGAGAAAGAGAGAAAAAGAGAGAACGCCGAATTTTTTTCAAATTATTTTAAAACGATTATTATTGCATTTATAACAATAGAAATAATTGCAAAAGCTATTTTTCTTGTTTTCCTAAACATATTGTTATTAAAAGACATTGTGTTTATAACTATTTTAGCTCGAACGTTAAAAACACAAAAATTCTTCATTTATTACGCTGACTTTTTTTATCCTTTAGTATTGAAAAAAACCTTTTAAAAAACGCGACATTTTGTTTCAAGTAGATTAGCTGAGAAACCATCTTGTTTAATACGTAAAAGTCACACGTTACGTCTGTGAAAATGTTGTGGAGTGTTACGGAAAACCGTGCGTTTGTGTTCTAGCGTCAAAACGTAGGAGTTTTATAATTATTTTACACGTTCTGACATACCTTTTAGTCAGTCCGCTGCACGACAAAATAGGAACTTCGGTCGATAGAGACGCTAACGAGTGGAAAGTCCGTCCTGGAAATACCTGAAAACAGCGGTGAGGCTTGAAAAATGTATTTGCGTATAATAGGCATATGCGTTTCGCCTACACGCGAAGGTATATAGCACAAAATTGTAACAATCTCATCTCATCACATTTTTTTCAAATTTATTATTATGTACTGTATAATATTGTTTTAACATTTAAATTTATGAAAAAGTTTACATATTAAATTGTTTAAGCAATATATTTTACATCTCTTATCAATTATTATTTTCCGTTTCTTATCAATTCTTATAATACGCCAAAATAAAATTCTCTCAAGGATAATAGTAAGGGAAAAGAACCGATTAAAGCACATAATATAATGTAATTTTTAATGGTCACACTTTTTTGCTGTATTAAATGTCTTATCACTATCAAATTATCTGAATTCTTGTGCATGCTACAAGACAAAAAAAAAGTCCTTCATAACAAACTGCAGTGCGCACACCCCTTCTAAATTTGGGACACCATGCACATGTCCGTCCTGAATTAATTTCGCACCCCCTTCGAATGGAACGGTATGGTGCGTGCGCTTTATTTGTTCCGCAAATGGAACGATTTGTCACCTGATACTTGGGGTAGTAAGCGTAATATTCGGACACGTACCATGTGCTCGTAAATCTCATCGGCTATAATGGGTACGTAGTAACGTGCGGCGATGTTGAGAATGTCAAGTATATGGTCGCGGCTGAACACGGAGCCGCATGGATTTGACGGATTGTTTATAACAATCGCCGCCGTCGACTCGTCGATTTGGTCCTTTAGGTCGTCTAGATCGATCTCCCAACCGAGTTCCGGCTAGAAACGATTAATATTAATAGGATCCATTCGCAAGTCTTCATTTCCTCCCGCCTTTCTCATCCACTGCACGATATCTGTACAAAGATATGTGGCTAAAAATCACGTATTTTCTCTCGATTACAAGTTTTCCAGTAATTCTGAGCGTTTTGCAAATAAAATTTTAATGTGGAAAAAATATTTTTACATTTTTAACAAAACTTTTTATATTATTGTTTAATAAAAAGTCTCATAAAATCTATGTAAATTTCTCTTTAACAGAATTTTTATTTGGAGGATGGAAAAATTTAATATTGAACATTTGTCTCTCTCTTTTTCTCTCTTCTCTTCTCTAAAATATTATGAGAAGAAAAAACTTGATTGTGCGAAGAAAGATTAATAAACCTATCCAAAACATTTATGTTTAAAAAGTTATGATGCTTAATAGGTATTTACTGTGCAATTGCCAAACTGTAAATATAGTGCTCTTAACATGTCTGAGGTACGTATGAGTTATGTGTTAATAAATAAATAGACATATTTATACCTTTTTTACTAAATTTTATAATTATAATTTTAGTGGGACACTCTTAAATTTAATTGCCTAATACTTAATAATATTATTTTTATAATACTTATTTGTATAAGTTTTTAAAATTATTTTTTAATTTATAGATATGAATGTACTAAATGGACTCGTATTATTTATTTATTCGCTGGTTAAAATGTTACTTGTCAGTTGATAGCATTCTAATGTTTAAATAATTTTTTATTTGTACATCAGCATTGTTTCACGGAATTATACCGCAAAAATATGAAATGTATAATGCTGCAATGATTTTGATACTGAAATAATATTTTTTTTATTTAAAGCTTTTATATGGAATAATTTGAAAGAAATATTTTTAATAAAAATGATTAAAAAAAGAAAGATAAAAACATTTGTATAAAGAATAATAGAATGCATATAGGAGTATAAGCTGAACATTTTCATGAATTTTGTAAAATTTATTATTCATGGACAAATATACAGTATTTATGCGATTTATATATGATGTATGAGCACATGTGTAACGCGCGTGCCAGGATTTATAAATTACTCGTACATTCGGCCTTATACGTAGTTAAAACTACTGCATTGTAGTTATAATTACTAGAACAAAATAATTTGCAACGACAGAGACGAAAGTGGAACATTAAAACTGACTGCCAGGGGAAGTTGAAAAGAGAGGAAACTGCCTCATTAGCACTTTAGTTTGAAAATCTCCGAGCGAAAGCTCTGATTTATCGTGTAAATAGCGAACGGCGATTTAAATATGATTTTCGTTTAAACTCATTGCAATGACGTTTTCAATTGGCTTAAAGTAAACTATTACAAATACTTTGCAAATAAAAACAAGAAATCTTAGCAAAATTTAAAATTAGCATATTTATATAAACTGAATGACGAAATTAGTTAATATTGAGAATTAAATTCTTAACAAAGCTATTCTCTAAGTTTTATAGAGTGAAAATACTGCCACTACAATTTTTCAAGTGATTTTCTGCTCTAATAAGAGTTAAAGTTTACTCTATAAGAATAAAGTTTACTTTATAAGAGTGAACTTTAACTTTTATAGAGTGGAAAATCATTCGAAAAATTGTAATGGCAGTATTTTCTTCACTTTATGAAATTTAGAGAGTAAAAAACTATTTCTTGTCAACAAAAACTTTTTGACTGTGTATATACATAAAAATTTATTAATTAAATAATTTTTTAACTATGGAAAACGTTTAAACTGTGAATATAAATTTATATTTTATATATGCTACACGCTAAATATTTCTGTATTATTATTTTATATTATATTATAGATCAAGAATTGAATAAAGCTAATAACATTTGTAAGAAATTATTATTTTGATTAAATTATAAATTACTTAAAAGTTCTATCTTTTTTCACACTTGTTTATTACGCAAAAATTACAAAATGCGAAAACTTTACAAATTAATTACATTATCGTACGTTTTACATATAAAATAAAGTCTTGCTTAATTGCAAACTTTATTTTGTACAAAAGAACAACAATAATAACAATGATAATAATATTTTCTGATAACGTGTACAATATTTAAAACATATGTAATTGACATAGCTGTCCTAAATGACTTCACATCTACCCTATTCTTGCGTATCTTAATTAAACGAGTTATTATGCACTTTCATTGTCTTTCTGTAAATGAATACATTTACGCCCTAGGTGGTTAATAAATTTAAAGATACTAACAAAATGGTATATTTTTGCATATAAAGCTGCTTGCTAAGACCCGGCGGCCGCTTGAAGTGCGTTCTGTAATAACGCGTAACTTAAGAAATATTGCGGACACTGTTATGCACATTTCTTATTAATGACGATGCAACACGGTAGCGCATATAGCATCACCTTTTCTTTTACAAGCGCGATTATTACAGAGTAGCCACTACGCGTTGCGATATCGATCAGTATTTTACACATTATGATGGGAATATGAAGCTGATGTTTATTACGTTATTCGTTCACAAATGAGATATTAAATAAATAAATATTGAAAAATATTAATTCATTTTATATTTCAGAAATCAATATTAATTGAAATACGCGCGTGCGAAAAAACGTAGTATTTTGAAAACAATTTAGAATTTTTACAGTAGTTACATACAGTATTTTTACATAAATATTTTTTCAAATAGTACCAAGCAGAAGTTTTGTAAAAAATAAATAATATTTATTTCAAATGAGATAATACTTTCTATAATTTAGAAAATATCTTATTTGAAATAAAAATTACTTATTTTTTATAAAACTTCTGCTTGGTACTATTTGAAAAAATATTGATTTCAATCTAGTGAATTTTTTTTCAGTGTAATTGTTTCACGTGTGCTTGAAATACACGTTAATACACTTTGATCTCTATTTGCATAATCTTCGAGTCATTGTGAGAATATAATCGTATAATTTTAATCTTCGCATACAATTAGCAAATTGCACTAATTCTCTCTTTCTAGAAGAATACTCACACGTAAATTGTACGTTTTGACCATAATACCGAGACCCTCCGCTAGCGTTCGGTAGATGGAAAACCCGGGCCGTGGAATTAGAATATTTTGGCCTTCTCGAGCTAAAGCTGTAATACACAAGTCGAGTGCGCAAGAACATCCACTGCACAGGATTACGTCCTACAACAAATGTAGAAACACCAAATATTTTATTTCCACATGCTTCATCTTTATTCGCATCGCATTCAATGTAGAATGGAAACGAAAACTAATATTTTTATGGTAAAAAATTTTTTTTACATTTTCATACTATCGTATTTTTTTAGCAGATTTGTTTGATATGATGAAAAATTCCGCAGCGTTCTGATATTAAAATATAAAAAATACATCTACATGATTAAATTACATAAAAGTTGATAGATTACTTATCGCAAGAAGTTTACTACAGGCAAATAAATTGAATGTGATATTTATGTACTGACAAGCGTAATTGCAGATACACGAAGCCAAGATTAAAAATATTTTGAAAGAATGTAATACAATTTTTTTGCAGTAAAAATATCTTTATTTTTTTCTATAGCTATCCGATGCGAAATTTTGCTAATTTAATATCTGTTTGAGTATTTTAATAAATTTAAAAAAAAGTAGAAATTGATTTCTTTGTTTATTAATAACATTATGTATTAACAGCGTTTCGTCGGTGTATTTTTTTTCTGTCTGCGATTTTAGCGTGAAAATTTAACATCAAGTTAATTAACTATCTTTGGGACTACTATTCGGAATATGCAATCTAGCGACCACGTCGTCTCCTAATAAAACCAACGTCGCCTTCCTTTCTCGTGGCTGGAAATTTACGACTTTTATTAATATTAAAATAACTTAGGGAAAATGTGTCTTGCCGCTATTCAGTTGAATAAATAATGGCAATATCGTTGTTGAATAAGTAAAGTGCGGTTTATACACGTGACAAGAAACCTCAGTATTAATGATACCAAATTTGCCAACGGCACGTGTTACACCGATCTACCGACGACATTCGATATAAGTAAGCACGTGCGTTCACCCTACCTTGGGATCGACTTTCACGAGTTCGTTCGAGCTGTACTCAGCTACGGCTTCTCGCGCCGTCTGATAACCTGTAAAACACGTAACAATTTTTTACGTCACCGAATAAACATAATTATTGCTTGAACCAGTGAAAATATCTGTTTAACAATTCAATAATTTATTATATAAGATATATATAGACAGCTGTGTCGCATATATCCATGTATAATAATGAATAAACACGGTAATTATTTACAGTATTATTTAAATTATTCATCTATATTTATCGCTTGGAAAATTGGTAATACAATAGGATATCTAATTGAAATTTATACATACGTCAACCATTAACAAATTTATTTCCATCATTTCTGTCATAATTACAAAACTTCTCGTAGATTAAACGAGATTTAGAAGACGATGTAAAATTTATATTACATTTATAGATCTTATTAAAAATTACCTATGCTCGGTGCATATCCGTTGTATAATTGCGAAGCAACGCTCTCCTGAACGGCCTCAATTACTTCCTTCGGTGGTTTTAAATTGCCGAAAGTTGTAGGATCGCCTTAAAACAAAATATGAACGATAGAATCTTAAAGTTCGAAGCTTTAAAAACTTTATATTTATTTATTCATATTTATCAATTATTATACAATTATGAGTACGTAAGTTATTAATATTGCATAAATTTGGCTTTCCGCTAAACATTCGTCAGTTTCGAGTAAATACCTAATTACACGTATGCCACGTCCTTATAATTGATTACTAGATTCAAACTAGGATAACCGTAGGAAAACATTAATTTACAGACGCGTTGTCAAAGTGCAACGAAACATCCACCGCTCGACTCGCATTTTGGATATAATTGAAATTAATTAATTGTTTCCCGGAGGCTATCCACCGTAGTCAGTCCTTGTTGCGAAATTTCTGTTTACGAGGCGACAGCGCGACGATGAAATAAAATCCAAGCTCTGCGAATACGAGATTCATGTAATTACAACTTCGTCATTGTTAATCGAAAGGGATTATGCTTTGACGTTAAAGTTAATACATATATTTTCTGATTATATTTCACATTCCTATTGTAGCAAATGTCAATTAGTGTACACACACATACACTAAAACCATTGACTTATCAGCAAATTATTAGTACACGAATTAATGACATACACATAACACAGCATCGTGTTGGAAATTTTGTATTTTACAATAATAGTAAGTTAATTGACAAAATTGTCGATTAATAAAAACGCGCAGTTTTTATTAATTAATTTTATTATTTTTAATTAATATTTTTACGCAGAAGTATTTTATTTTAAATAAATGCATGAAAAAATGCAGTGAGTTTGTTCGACAGTTTTTATACAGTTATTAGTTTTATACAGAAAAAAATCAACCAAAAAAACAGTAGTATAATTAGATCAGATCTATTTGTAAAAATATATATATGCTTCAATCTCTTTATTACATAAGTTTAATTAATATTTTACTAATATATTTTACTACCTTTTTTATACGTTATTTTTTTCTTGTTTTATTAACTTTATATTTCTACAATAGAAATGTGAAATATGAACGAAAAATATTAACTTCAGTACCATCAAAACACAAGATTAATAAAAGCACTATAGCGCTTTTTTACTGGATATAAATGTCCAATGCATTAGCAATATTTTTTCCAGATAGAATTTCTTCTAGAATTTAATACATATACAACGTTTTATAGAGGAGAAATGTATTTTATATTGTTCTTTTTGCGTATAATTATTAATTTGCTGTCGATTCAAAGATTTTACTGCGCACTATTACTATTATAAAAAACTTATTAAAAAAACTTATAAGTACCAGAATATATTTTAAATTAAAATACTGCTAAACAGCGAAACTTTCTCGACAACATACAGAATTTTCTTACACAGAATGCACAGTGGAATTTTGTGTGCTAGAAAAAGTACCTTTTCCCAAATATGGCAAAATTACGTCCAAATAGTAGTTTTTAGATGAAAGTAGTTTAAAGCTAACGAATGAATCCTATGTGTTACATATGATGTGAATCAGAAGCGACGAATTTTAAAGTACTTTGTATGTAACATACTGCATCCTACAAAAAAAATTCTCGAAATAGGTTTTTACTTTCGCCAAATTTTTTTATTTTCTATATTATTTTAAATAAAAAATAGAGCATTTAAGATAAAGATTTTCAAAAATATTTCAAGATATTACACCGATATTTTGCCTTTGGATTATACTGCTAATTTTTTCATTTACAAAAGCGACTGTACGAAAATTCCCGTGTTACTGCTGTTCCATTTTTCGATGCTGTAATCTTCTTCGAATTGCATATGTATAGAATAAAAGAAAGCCCTTGAAAACGTACATAGCCGCTGGCACATCCGGTCGAGATTTGTATTGAAATATATTTAGATTAGCGTACTCGTATGTCAGTTCTGTTCTATTCCACTATAAAATTTGCTGAGGACGTTTTTCCGATACATTCTGACACATCCGCATTCTGCACCACTGGTATTCTACAAATGTTAAGGGGACTCACGCGTCACTATCACCGCCTTTTAACCGTTTTTAAAACTTCGTTGTGTAGTTAAAATTGCATGTCCCAGCATGAGAAAGGAATTTCTAAAAATTTCTAAAAAAATTAAAAAAAGTTGAAAAGACTGAAAGAACCAAAACTGTACGATTAATTCTCGCATACAAACATTCCTAGTAATTAAGTTTTACACGCGTAACTATTCAGATTTCAAAGTCCCTTTTATCTCTATACCTACTATCAGTTTGTACTATTTAGAAAATAATTTTCGGAAAGTTATTAATTATATAACATGTTTTTATTTATTTTATTTAACTTAACTTTTTCACTATTTTATTATATATTATAAAACTAAATACCAATTCTTGTTCGAAGAATGTAACTTAAAATAAAAAACATACAAAACTTTTATCTGAAAACTAATGAAATTAATATTTTTTACGAATTATTATTTTCACGATATCTAATATCAGAAGAGATATAATCAGTCATATCGAAAACGTTATGTACATATATTAATGCTCGTCACTGTTTAGAATCGTTTGACGTAAAAAAATTTCCAGTGTTTTAAATAGCGTTATTGGTTTCCTTTAAAGATATTAAGAATTTGTTTGCAAGTATATTGGTTTATCACTTTGGAAACTGATATCCGGTAACCTTTAAAAAAAGTTTCTTCTAGAAACAACACAAACGAAAGATCGACAAACAAAATATTGTCTATCCTCTGTCGCACGTTTGCGTGCCAGTTATTTTTCAGAATGAATTAAGTTTTAATCAGTTTATTAAAAAAGTAACGAAATTACTTTGGTACGATAAATATTAATGCAAATATAAGAATTTATACACTGAAAAAAATGCAATATATCCAATAAGTTATGTTGTTACGGGCTGTCAATTACAGATATACTCAATACAATAATATATGCTATTGCAGTATCAACATTGTACTTGCATTAACAGTAAATGTTATTGTATTGAGTATTTTATATAGTTGGCAGCCCGCAATTACATGTTATTGGCCATATTACTTTTTTCTGTGTATAAAACAAACACAAGCGTTAGATAATTTAAAATTAGCGTGGACAAATTAAATAAAATTGAAACTAGTTGCAAACTGTATTTATGCAAAAACTCGGAACAAATAATAAAGATTAATTAGTATGCAGAATATAAGCTTATGTAGCATTTATGATAATCTCTGTGTATTAAGATAATTTACATAGAGGTTGAGTAATTTATGTTAATTTGTGTGAGAATGCACAATATAAATAAATGCATTATTAATTATTGATGTTCTTTTATGTGACTCAGAAAAATTAATATATCCATTAAATTTTCTTGAAATTATATATATAATTATATCAAGTTTAATATCCAATGTTTAATCAAGTTTAATGATAGTTCAAATAAGAGTAAATCTAATATCAAAGTTTTATGTATTGTGATAAAGAAGATCTAAATCAAATATTACGACACAATTATCTCTCATAAAAAATTTTGTTCTAAAAACTTTGATTTCAAATATTTAATCGATAACAATATCAGGGTTCTATATACTGTGATAAAAGAGATCTAAACACAAATATTAAGAAGTCACCCGAATTTGATACGGTAATTATAGACTATCGTATATATGACAGACAGGCTCTACTGTTCTAAAGATGACGCACGAAAAATTACATGATTGTTCCATGCATTTTTAATAAAACGAATAGGTTGCATTGGACGCAGTTCGGTATTTCCAACCTGGTTTCCTGCGGGACTCTACGGTTGCTCAAAATGCGCTTTTTCATATTCTAGAATATTTCCTCGTATTTGACCTTCCATTTTTCACCAATCCGTCAAACTTTTTTCACATCAAGCCCCGGAGATCATACATATTGAGAGTCTAACCGTACTAGTGGGGAACAGCGAAAGTTTGCAATTTGTATGCGTTTACCGGCAAAACTGGTACGCAGAGCCTTTGTAGGTGACCCTCTATTCGCCTAACGTTTTTCACAAAGTGCCGCAAGTGGAACGAATAGAACTAATAATTTTATTTTTCATTCTTATGAATTTAATCTTCTATGTATTAAGTACTCTTTGCGCTTAATTACCGCATTTATTTTTAGCGATACTAAAGAAAAATTATAATTACGCTTAGAACGACGAATGCGATACGCTTTTATAGTTAAAAAAAAAACAAAATGTATAATCCTTCAATTTATTCCAAAGAAAAACGTTGGTTTCCCCATTCTTTTTCTGTGTAAAAAAATAGTCGCTTGATTATCGTGATAAACCATTTCATGCATTTCTGTCTTTTATCTTTTGTAATACGAAAGAATGGAAATCTAAAAAGTTAATTTGGAGAATTTTTAATATTATAGTATAAATGAAAAAATCCTTATTATTAAAAAAATTCTTACTCTTTAAATTTTAATCAGTGGATATTCACTGATTCACAGTGGCATATTTATCACTGTGATAATCAGTGAATATTCACTGTCTTTCAGTAATATTCACTTAATGTATATCACTGAAAGTCAGTGTATTTCACTGATTTTGTCGAGTTTTCACTGATTGTGATTTAGAGAGTAAAAAGTCATATCTGAATTAACTCATTGAATCCTAGGAAGCCCTATACGCGTTTTTATGTTTTAAATCTTTCTACCTCAGGTTCTAAATTTGTAGACCGCAATTGGTATTTAAAAGTAAAGAGAATTACTTTTTTTTAATTTAGAAGGGACTGTTTTTTACCTTTAAATTCTAATTATACAATCTAAAAATTATAATTAGATTCTATATATATATAATCTAATCAAAGGGAGTTCTCTCCTCTTAAGAATGAATTAAATATAATAAAATTGTTTTAGAAATATATAAGATTTTATATAATTTTACGATACAAGAACGCCTGACTCAAATATAACAATCTCAAAACAAATTATTTTAACGCCTACAAAAATAATCATAAATATTACATCTATACTTCTTGTTACGCAATTACTACTTTCTATTTTTTACTTTTTTATAGAAGAATTTTTTAGTTTTGTTTTCAAAAAGGTATTTTATGGTAAATTTAATGGAATGTAATTTTTTAAAATACACAGAAAAAAGTAATTGATTTAATAAAATGCACAGTTGCGGACTGCGAACTACAGATACTGAATACAAGCTGTTAATGCAAGTATATTGTTGATATTGCAATAGCATATATTATTGTATTGAATATATCTGTAGCCTGGCAGGCCGCAACTACACATTTTGTTGAATCAATTACTTTTTTTTCTCTGTGTATAAAAAATGCAAAACATTTTTAAGTCTCAATAACTCAAATAAATGTGGAACTGAGAGCATATAGCAAATGAATGAGTATTTTTGTTTCCAAATATTTCACATTTGTATTTTTTTAATAGTAAGTGACATCCAAGTGGTTCACGGGTAAGATGCGTGTTACATAATAAGTTAATATAATAATAATAATAATAATATAATAACATTGCCGAAATATAAAAATGCCGATATCTTATAAAAAACAAACCGAACTGGATAAAGAAAAGTTAAAGTAAAAAGTATTAAAGTAAATATAATGACAAATAATATATTTTTAAATTTAATTAAATTAAGAATAAGCTATTCTGTGTTACTATGAATAAGATTTGATATTAATCTGAATTTATAAATAATATAATAAAAATAAGTATATTTTTTTTATTTTTTTAAGAAGAAAGAATAAAATCTAAAAGAAAAGAATAAAATCTTCTATGTTGTTCTCTTTTTCTTCTTAGACGAGATCAAGTTTTATTTGTATAGTTTGTTTGTCTTAAACATGGACAATAAATTAAATTTTTTTTAAAACGACCCGAGTTACTTATCCTATTTATTATTATATTATAGTATATTATATACATTATATATATAATATCATAAATAAAAACAAATTTTATTTTATCGTGTTTATATCGCTCAATTATCTCAATCTAGTTTTAAGAACGTAAAGATTCTTCTGTGTAGAGCAAGTGTTTTTATCGTTACACACACAAGATAATTTTTACACGTGGAATAAACTTACCAATAGACAACGCGATCATCTGCTTCTTTGGATTGGGATCGGTGGCGATATTTTCTACAATCGATCTTATGGGATTGTGCGTTCTACGAGCGACGTCGGAGGCACAAACATCCCAAAATTCACGAAAGCTAGCTGTGGACATCTTGTCGCTTGTGAAGAAGTTCTCGGAAGCTTTGAATTTGCTGATTTTGGTGATAGACATTTAGCAGACTCATGCGTCAAGATTACATTCGAGTCTTGGACTCGCAGGTATTGATATTTACTATCGATGTGCTCGACAGGTTCTAGTATTGATACGTTCGGACGGTTCTCGTAAAGCTGGTTCTTTGTCACTGAGCCGCGATCGGGATACCGCGTTAATAATCAAAATGCTCGACGGAGGCTGGAGGACAAATGAACCGGTCGGAATTGGTCCGTTCGACACCACACCTTCTTTTATAATTAACTAAATGGATTCCCTACTTATATATAGGGAATGAATGCCTCGAGAAACTTCGAGAAGTAGTATCATCTGACACAGGAACAAACAGAGTGCCCCTCCGTTTCTCCCGCCGTCTCTACTCCTGACTCCATCTCCGTTGCCACCGGAGTTTAGAATGTAGAACCTTAACTCCACCGGCTCTATTTTGTTGCGTCTCTCTAATGTTTTATGCAATTATACCTTGTAACTGTTTACTCCGAGTTACAGTCGTGGATATTATTCGAATGCTGTTTCGGTCTGACGACTGCGACAACGACGAACATTGCAAACGTGCGTTTGCTCGTTAATTGAGTTTAACATGGCGGTTCCCCTGCTGTATCTGTGCGCTCGGGATGAATGAGTGAATCGAACGCAAAAATTATCTGTGAAAAATCGGATAAAATTCTCGATCGAAGAAGCATAGACGCATAAAGCGAGATTTATCATTTCTCGGCGTAGTAAATCTCTCAACTTTTTACAAACATTATCATAAGTTTCTGTTTTTCACTAATAAAGAAAAGATAATTTAAAATAGTCATTAGATTTTAACAAATATTACTTCAAATATTATTATTATTACTACATATAATTTATTTATATGTAATTATTTATTAGTATACATATAATATAACACAGTATCTCTAATGCTGCGGTATATGTCACTTTTCGAGCTTTATTATGCTAGATGCACTTATGCGATGGGTGCACACGCAAACACAATGTGTGATAATTATAACATTTCGCGAATCAATAAAATTAACCGAGGGGGTGAACGACGAGCAACTGCCAAATGCCGCTATTGGAAAATGTAAATTCAACTGAAATCGTAGCAGCACAAATACATGCGGATTAAATAAAGCTTCAATATTATATTAAAGCGACACAGAACGTTCGCTCTGATATTGGTCGACAATTTTATATAAAGACGATATTTTTGTTAACACATATTGACGATATTATCGTGCAATTGGTGACAGATGTAGGAAGATAATTAATATGAGAGAAAAAATTAATAAAAATAAATTTAATAAAAAACAACATCAATGATAGCAAATTATTTGTAAAAAAAAAAAAAGAATTTTAAGACTAAAAAATAACTAGACTTAAAAAGTAAAGTGTCTAAAACTAATAAACTTTGAAAATTCGAAAATAGTTAAATTTTAGGCATTATTCAAAATTTTTTTTTGTTTTACTTGATCCGCGCGTCATTAATAAAAAAAAGTATATTAAGGCAACATGAAGACATTTTAAAGTAATACGAGTATTATGAAATTTTTAAGAGAGAGAGAGAGAGAGAGAGAAAGAGAGTGTTCTTTTTATTTTGTACTTGACAAAATTTTTAAACACAACAATAAAGTTAAAGATTATCTATTTCGGTCTACAGCGAATCATGGTGCTGAATATAATTTTTCTATTAATTTAATATTTATAGCTCATAAATTGCGCGTCGACCGTTACTAGCTAGATATCGAAACTTTTTTTAACAAGGGGCACTATCTAAATAAAAAAAATGAAACATGAAATAAAGCTAATAAAGCAACACTCGTGCTTACACTGCATAATAATTATGAGCTTTATATTTTGTATGTTTTTTTTATATTTTTACAGTTTTTTATATTACGGTAGTATTAATTTGAATTAAAAGTTTTAGCATTTTTTTAAATTTAAATATTTTTTATATTCCGGATGCACGCCCGTATCTCATAAAATTAAAACATAAACAACAGAAGAATATATTAAATATTTTTTATAAATCATTTTTTATTATTAAAATTTGATCCGTGCTTTATATTAGCATCTTCATTAGCAAGTAAATTTTTTGTAAAAACGGATTTATATATAGAATTTCTACTATGTGTACACTGAAAAAAAATGTAATATATTCAATAGATATGTTATTGCGGGCTGCCAATTACAGATATACTCAATACAATAATATATGCTATTGCAGTATCACATTGTACTTGCAGAATAGCAAATATTATTGAATATTTGTATTGAGTATTTTATGTAGTTGGCAGCCCGCAATCACATATGTTATTGGCTATATTACATTTTTTTCTGTGTATGTTTAAATCGTAACACATATTTGATATATGTAATTTAATTTCAAATTAATTAATTTTAAAGTTTTTACGTATTATAAATAAATATTTTTCTAAAAACTTTTTTTTAAACTAATTTTATATATGATAGGAAATAGAAATATCAATTTTCTTTAGAAATAGGTCACTAAAATAATTAAAAAATGTTATTGCATAAAACATGGGCATACATACATACATACACATACATTTGCTGTTGCACGTAACAGCATCAATATTTTAGTGTCGCTTAACGCAAAATAAATTTTTTATTTTATTTTGTATTTTGACAAGTTATTCGTACATCACTATTCGCAAAATTTTATTGTTACATCGAGAACAATCCACAGTGTTGAAAATCGAGAACATACTTACTAAGATAACAGAAAATTCGCAATACATATTTTTTTAGAGAAACAAAAGTACCCTTTTCTCTTCGTTCTTTCTGTCTACTCGGAGAATAAATCAATAAAAGATAAAATTAATTGAAAATTTACGAAATTAAAGCTGAATCGGAACATTTTAGTGGGATTTTCCTCCTTCAAAATGAATCTCGAAAGGAATGCTGCGACGCCGGTTCGTGATGTTGTCAAACTTTGTCGAGCTGTCGGGATTGGGCCAAGATGGAATTTCACATTTGTGGCTCTATTTACAAGATGCGGCACGTGTGTCGAACCAAGGCTCCTCTCGTTGGAGGCTCGACTTGCTTGCTATGCTAAACACATTGGCCTCAGTAGGATTCCTTTACGACGAACGTCTCCTAGCTGCGGTCTTTGAGATTCCCTCGTAAACTTTCCTACTACGAATCAATCGATATCGAAATATATCGGACTTTTCTTCGAGACGAGAATCTGAGTAGGAAGTAAGTGATAGCCAATGATACTTCTCAAACGTAACACAAAATGTTACCGCGTTAAAAAGAAGATTGTATCTACGTATATAACATGAAATGGTGTCAAACATAACATAATATTATTTATGACAAATAAAGACAAGAATTTCTTTGTATTGAATCTATTAGCGCGGAGCCTTTGCTTGTTTAATCGAAAATACAAAAATCGATTCTTTAATTCAATATACTATATAAGTGATTTTTGTCTGTTAAATTGAAATTCAAGTGTTGATTGCAACCAATGACATAAATTGGTATTTCTGTGATATAATTTCACAACCCCACTCTAAATAGATTACAGTTTCATAAAGCTTTATCCTGGATACATTTCATACAACTTTGGTCTCCTAAATGCTTGCGAATGATCATTTTGACAAATAAACATGCTATCCGTGATTGTACACGAATCACGATATATAAGTTTTATAAAATTCAATTTATGCAATTTTGATATTTTTATAATATTTTCAATCATAATTTATTAGAATTTTATTATAATTAACACTAGAATAATTAACAAAACGAAATAGATTTTGTATTTTTTATCTTGAAGAAATACTTTATTTTATCGAACTTTAAAAATATTTATTAAAATACGTCAGTTTTTATTAAAAATCTATATTCAGTTTATCACCCCATAAGCTCATTATAATAATTTTGCTAATGACATTTAAATACCCGCGTGACGTCACGCGCTGAGATATAATCTTTACCTACTTTAGGTCTTTCGTAAGGAGAAATTATTGAATATTTATTATTTTTATTCCTTCTCAATATAGTTGGCTTTCTTTGGAGGCTCGTCTCTCCGGTGCTTGGCGACTGGTTGGCCGATTCCGAGAAGACTTGTTGACGGCGCTTCCGACACAAAATGTCTCCTTATTATATCGTTGCCAGAAAACAGATATGACATATTGTTTTTCTCGGTAAAAATTATTTGCCATATTCTTCTATCGTTTAA
>NW_023415414.1:0-38779 GCF_013373865.1 Monomorium pharaonis | reverse complement strand
TTCCTAAAATGGTATAACTTTGTAACGAGCCGTTCCTCCGCCGTCGTTAAGGCATAAAGATACGAGGCCGTTACCCTCCTACCTCGTGTAGTCCCTTCCGCTTATCTCTGTCTCCCCGCACATCTCCGCTCCTCTTGTCACCAAACGGGGACTATAAAAGCCCTCCGCTGGTGATAAGAGGGCAGATCTCCCCGGTCGCGTACTGAGCCGACCGATCCATCTCAGCGTACTGAACTGAGACACCTAGTGCACGCACTGAGTGCACTTAACCTAGAACCGGCTTCCTTGCTAGCGCGCACTGAGCGCTTCCTCGCGCCACGCAGTGAGTGGCAGACCACCGCCCCGTTCGTTATCCGGATCCCGGTACGCGCACTGAGCTACCGATCCCTACCGCACACGGGGACACTGCACTGAGGGGAAACCGCCGACGCGGAGGATCATCCACGCGGGATGATCCTCGACGATAACAACAGCTGATCGCCGAACAGCTGATCGCCGTGGCTGTCGAGCCGAGCTCCGCGCAGTCGCGCACCGCTGCGACCAATCATAGCGCCGCATCGATCGACTCGGCGAATGAGAGCGCAGTACCGCACCGCGCAGCCGCGACCGTACGAGCGCCGCCTTGCACCGCAGTACCGAGATTATACCGCCACAAGCGCCGTAGTCACCAAAACCGGCTGCTACCGCCGATCGACGTGCCGACCGACCGATACACGGGCCGTACGCCCACCGTAGCCAATCCGGCACCGAAACTCTATGTGCACATGCGCACCGCGACACACGTCGCCACAACAAATCGCCCGCGCCTCGCATAGCGAGATCTTAGACATAAGTTGTACATATTAGAATAGGGACTCTGTAAATATTAGTTAGGCCTAGAATACAATAAATCATAGTTGTTAAATATATACCGCTTGCCTCCGTCATTCATTTAACCAGCCCGCCGTCCAAACCCTGAATTGCCCGCGGCTATCCGTAGCCAATAATATTCAAAATTTAAAATTACAACTTTGATTACTAACGTAACAATTATATTAAATAGAAAATTATTGTATTCACACACACAAATTAATTTTTCTACAAAAATAATGATATGTAAATATTTTGCGCCAATTAAGAGTGAACACTACAAAATGAGTATTAACGGATTTCTGTAAAGCTTGCTCTTTAGATTTTTACGATTGTAGATACAGGGGTCTGCGAGTTTTATTTATATATGTAGCAGAGTTCTGGTGGAAACATTGTTTAAAAGTTATGAGTTTTTTTCCGTTTTTTTGGCACGAATTCGTATAGAAGATTTAGTAAAACGCTTTCCTGAATTTTTCGTTTTTTTTTTTAAATTTTGTCAGCTTATATCTTTTGAACGGTTTGACCTAGCAAATCGTTCAGGGTCTCATTCTCTTCCTCTCATCAAAGGCTACTCGGAAAAATTTTTCGGTAAGACACTTTGTTTCGGAGTTATAAGCAATTTCCTGTTTCTCGCTGGCATCTTCCAAGACCTAAAAGGCGGCCGTATCGTCTCTCAGTATTTTCTCTGCTAAATGGTTTATGAAAATAGTTATATATCTTTAAAAGACATTTTTGAAAATAAATTTGTAAAATATTTATAAATATTTATGATAATATTTTGTGCTATCTGGGATATTTTAGGTAAATTCAAAAGGTGACTAGAGCGGAGGTCAAGCCCGCGAGACGTCTCGAACGAGAATGAACGAGAGTGAGACCGTTCTCCCTCGCTTCGGAATCAGCGGCGTGCTCCGATATCTCTCGACTACATCATATCCGGTTATTAGCGCACGTCCGGTACCTTTACGCCATCCGTTTCCACCACGCCAATCTCGCGTGACCAACTTTCGCTCCAAGTGTTGCGAGATTTAGTTACAATTATCCGCGTCCACAATATATTTTTGTTTAATCTAAAATAATTATTATTTTATATTATTATTTTACATTTATATTTGACAATAAAATAATTTAAAAAATTACAAAAATATTCCTCCGTGCATGTGCTTATAAAGATAAGTAGAATTCATTTGCATCGACTCTTGAGATCATCGAGTACTTTGTAATCGATGATCTCAAGAGAAAGCAAGTGTAGCGAAAAAGATGGAAAAAAATTAGTTCTATCTTTAACCAAGCCTTATATCGAAAAATGTTTGGGACAAAAGTTGTTTGTCTCGACAAGGTGCATATTTCATCTCCTACCAACTTTGTCGTAAAGTCGACAGTTTACGAGATACGGCGTTTTATTAATTTTTCTCCGCAACCAAGGGTTCTAGCAAAAAGTGTTTGAGACAAAAGTTGTTCCTTTCGACGAGGCGCACATTTCATCTCCTATAAAACTTTGTCGTAAAGTCAACGGTTTACGAGATATAACGTTTTTTCGCTCTATCTCCGCAACCAAGCGTTTTAGCGAAAAGTGTTTCAAACAAAAGTTGTTCCGCTTGACGAGGCGCATATTTCATCCCTTATGGAACTTTGTCGTAAAGTCAACGGTTTACGAAATATAAGGTTTTTTTGCTCTATCACCGCAACAAAGCGTTTTAGCGAAAAGTGTTTCAAACAAAAGTTGTTCCCTTTGACGCCGCGCATATTTTATCCCTTATGGAACTTTGTCGTAAAGTCAACGGTTTACGAGATATAACGTTTTTTCGCTCTATCTCCGCAACCAAGCGTTTTAGCGAAAAGTGTTTCAAACAAAAGTTGTTCCCTTTGGCGCCCCGCATATTTCATCCCTTATGGAACTTTGTCGTAAAGTCAACGGTTTACAAGATATAACGTTTTTTTGCTTTATCTCCCGAACCAAACGTTTTAGCGAAAAGTGTTTCAAACAAAAGTTGTTCACTTTGACGCCGCGCATATTTCATCCCTTATGGAACTTTGTCGTAAAGTCAACGGTTTACGAGATATAACGTTTTTTCGCTCTATCTCCGCAACCAAGCGTTTTAGCGAAAAGTGTTTCAAACAAAAGTTGTTCCATTCGTCGAGGCGCATATTTCATTCCCCATAAAACTTTGTCGTAAAGTCAACGGTTTACGAAATATATGGTTTTTTTGCTCTATCTCCGCAACCAAGCGTTTTAGCGAAAAGTGTTTCAAACAAAAGTTGTTCCACTCGTTGAGGCGCATATTTCATCCCCCATAAAACTTTGTCGTAAAGTCAACGGTTTACGAAATATATGGTTTTTTTGCTCTATCTCCGCAACCAAGCGTTTTAGCGAAAAGTGTTTCAAACAAAAGTTGTTCCACTCGTCGAGGCGCATATTTCATTCCCTATAAAACTTTGTCGTAAAGTCAACGGTTTACGAGATATAACGTTTTTTCGCTCTATCTCCGCAACCAAGCGTTTCAGCGAAAAGTGTTTCAAACAAAAGTTGTTTTCCTCGTCGAGGCGCATATTTCATCCCTTATAAAACTTTGTCGTAAAGTTAACGGTTTACGAAATATAACGTTTTTTCGCTCTATCTCCGCAACCAAACGTTTTAGCGAAAAGTGTTTTAAACAAAAGTTGTTCCTTTCGTCGTGGCGCATATTTCATCCCCTATGGAACTTTGTCGTAAAGTCAACGGTTTACAAGATATAACGTTTTTTCGCTTTATCTCCCGAACCAAACGTTTTAGCGAAAAGTGTTTCAAACAAAAGTTGTTCCCTATGACGCCGCGCATATTTCATCCCTTATGGAACATTGTCGTAAAGTCAACGGTTTACGAGATATAACGTTTTTTCGTTCTATCTCCGCAACCAAGCGTTTTAGCGAAAAGTGTTTCAAACAAAAGTTGTTCCATTCGTCGAGGCGCATGTTTCATCCCCCATAAAACTTTGTCGTAAAGTCAACGGTTTACGAAATATATGGTTTTTTTGCTCTATCTCCGCAACCAAGCGTTTTAGCGAAAAGTGTTTCAAACAAAAGTTGTTCCCTTTGACGCCCCGCATATTTCATCCCTTATAGAACTTTGTCGTAAAGTCAACGGTTCACGAAATATAAGGTTTTTTTGCTCTATCACCGCAACCAAGCGTTTTAGCGAAAAGTGTTTCAAACAAAAGTTATTCCCCTCTACGAGGCGCACATTTCATCTCCTATGAAACTTTGTCGTAAAGTCAACGGTTTACGAGATATAACGTTTTTTCGCTCTATCTCCGCAACCAAGCGTTTTAGCGAAAAGTGTTTCAAACAAAAGTTGTTCCACTCGTCGAGGCGCATATTTCATCCCCCATAAAACTTTGTCGTAAAGTCAACGGTTTACGAAATATATGGTTTTTTTGCTCTATCTCCGCAACCAAGCGTTTTAGCGAAAAGTGTTTCAAACAAAAGTTGTTCCGCTTGACGAGGCGCATATTTCATTCCTTATGGAACTTTGTCGTAAAGTCAACGGTTTACGAAATATAAGGTTTTTTTGCTCTATCACCGCAACCAAGCGTTTTAGCGAAAAGTGTTTCAAACAAAAGTTGTTCCCCTCTACGAGGCGCACATTTCATCTCCTATGAAACTTTGTCGTAAAGTCAACGGTTTACGAGATATAACGTTTTTTCGCTTTATCTTCCGAACCAAGCGTTTTAGCGAAAAGTGTTTCAAACAAAAGTTGTTCCACTCGTCGAGGCGCATATTTCATCCCCTATAAAACTTTGTCGTAAAGTTAACGGTTTACGAAATATAACGTTTTTTCGCTCTATCTCCGCAACCAAGCGTTTTAGCGAAAAGTGTTTTAAACAATAGTTGTTCCTTTCGTCGTGGCGCATATTTCATCCCCTATGGAACTTTGTCGTAAAGTCAACGGTTTACAAGATATAACGTTTTTTCGCTTTATCTCCCGAACCAAACGTTTTAGCGAAAAGTGTTTTAAACAAAAGTTGTTCCTTTTGACGCCGCGCATATTTCATCTCTTATGGAACTTTGTCGTAAAATCAACGGTTTACGAGATATAACGTTTTTTCGTTCTATCTCCGCAACCAAGCGTTTTAGCGAAAAGTGTTTCAAACAAAAGTTGTTCCCTTTGACGCCCCGCATATTTCATCCCTTATAGAACTTTGTCGTAAAGTCAACGGTTCACGAAATATAAGGTTTTTTTGCTCTATCACCGCAACCAAGCGTTTTAGCGAAAAGTGTTTCAAACAAAAGTTATTCCCCTCTACGAGGCGCACATTTCATCTCCTATGAAACTTTGTCGTAAAGTCAACGGTTTACGAGATATAACGTTTTTTCGCTCTATCTCCGCAACCAAGCGTTTTAGCGAAAAGTGTTTCAAACAAAAGTTGTTCCACTCGTCGAGGCGCATATTTCATCCCCCATAAAACTTTGTCGTAAAGTCAACGGTTTACGAAATATATGGTTTTTTTGCTCTATCTCCGCAACCAAGCGTTTTAGCGAAAAGTGTTTCAAACAAAAGTTGTTCCGCTTGACGAGGCGCATATTTCATTCCTTATGGAACTTTGTCGTAAAGTCAACGGTTTACGAAATATAAGGTTTTTTTGCTCTATCACCGCAACCAAGCGTTTTAGCGAAAAGTGTTTCAAACAAAAGTTGTTCCCCTCTACGAGGCGCACATTTCATCTCCTATGAAACTTTGTCGTAAAGTCAACGGTTTACGAGATATAACGTTTTTTCGCTTTATCTTCCGAACCAAGCGTTTTAGCGAAAAGTGTTTCAAACAAAAGTTGTTCCACTCGTCGAGGCGCATATTTCATCCCCTATAAAACTTTGTCGTAAAGT
Source organism: Monomorium pharaonis (assembly GCF_013373865.1). NCBI lineage: Eukaryota > Metazoa > Arthropoda > Insecta > Hymenoptera > Formicidae > Monomorium > Monomorium pharaonis. The sequence continues at coordinate 33,073 of NW_023415414.1, read as the reverse complement.
TAACGGTTTACGAAATATAACGTTTTTTCGCTCTATCTCCGCAACCAAGCGTTTTAGCGAAAAGTGTTTTAAACAATAGTTGTTCCTTTCGTCGTGGCGCATATTTCATCCCCTATGGAACTTTGTCGTAAAGTCAACGGTTTACAAGATATAACGTTTTTTCGCTTTATCTCCCGAACCAAACGTTTTAGCGAAAAGTGTTTTAAACAAAAGTTGTTCCTTTTGACGCCGCGCATATTTCATCTTTTATGGAACTTTGTCGTAAAATCAACGGTTTACGAAATATAAGGTTTTTTTGCTCTATCTCCGCAACCAAGCGTTTTAGCGAAAAGTGTTTCAAACAAAAGTTGTTCCATTCGTCGAGGCGCATATTTCATCCCCCATAAAACTTTGTCGTAAAGTCAACGGTTTACGAAATATATGGTTTTTTTGCTCTATCTCCGCAACCAAGCGTTTTAGCGAAAAGTGTTTCAAACAAAAGTTGTTCCCTTTGGCGCCCCGCATATTTCATCCTTTATAGAACTTTGTCGTAAAGTCAACGGTTCACGAAATATTAGGTTTTTTTGCTCTATCTCCGCAACCAATCGTTTTAGCGAAAAGTGTTTCAAACAAAAGTTGTTCCCCTCTACGAGGCGCACATTTCATCTCCTATGAAACTTTGTCGTAAAGTCAACGGTTTACGAGATATAACGTTTTTTTGCTTTATCTCCGCAACCAAGCGTTTTAGCGAACAGTGTTTCAAACAAAAGTTGTTCCATTCGTCGAGGCGCATATTTCATCCCCCATAAAACTTTGTCGTAAAGTCAACGGTTTACGAAATATATGGTTTTTTTGCTCTATTTCCGCAACCAAGCGTTTTAGCAAAAAGTGTTTCAAACAAAAGTTGTTCCACTCGTCGAGGCGCATATTTCATCCCCTATAAAACTTTGTCGTAAAGTCAACGGTTTACGAGATATAACGTTTTTTCGCTCTATCTCCGCAACCAAGCGTTTCAGCGAAAAGTGTTTCAAACAAAAGTTGTTCCCTTTGACGCCCCGCATATTTCATCCCCTATAAAACTTTGTCGTAAAGTCAACGGTTTACGAGATATAACGTTTTTTTGCTTTATCTCCGCAACCAAGCGTTTTAGCGAAAAGTGTTTCAAACAAAAGTTGTTCCATTCGTCGAGGCGCATATTTCATCCCCCATAAAACTTTGTCGTAAAGTCAACGGTTTACGAAATATATGGTTTTTTTGCTCTATTTCCGCAACCAAGCGTTTTAGCGAAAAGTGTTTCAAACAAAAGTTGTTCCACTCGTCGAGGCGCATATTTCATCCCCTATAAAACTTTGTCGTAAAGTCAACGGTTTACGAGATATAACGTTTTTTCGCTCTATCTCCGCAACCAAGCGTTTCAGCGAAAAGTGTTTCAAACAAAAGTTGTTCTCCTCGTCGAGGCGCATATTTCATCCCCTGTAAAACTTTGTCGTAAAGTCAACGGTTTACGAGATATAACGTTTTTTCGCTCTATCTCCGCAACCAAGCGTTTTAGCGAAAAGTGTTTCAAACAAAAGTTGTTCCCCTTGACGCCCCGCATATTTCATCCCTTATAGAACTTTGTCGTAAAGTCAACGGTTCACGAAATATAAGGTTTTTTTGCTCTATCACCGCAACCAAGCGTTTTAGCGAAAAGTGTTTCAAACAAAAGTTGTTCCCCTTTACGAGGCGCACATTTCATTTCCTATGAAACTTTGTCGTAAAGTCAACGGTTTACGAGATATAACGTTTTTTCGCTTTATCTTCCGAACCAAGCGTTTTAGCGAAAAGTGTTTCAAACAAAAGTTGTTCCACTCGTCGAGGCGCATATTTCATCCCCTATAAAACTTTGTCGTAAAGTCAACGGTTTACGAGATATAACGTTTTTTCGCTCTATCTCCGCAACCAAGCGTTTTAGCGAAAAGTGTTTCAAACAAAAGTTGTTCCACTCGTCGAGGCGCATATTTCATCCCCTATAAAACTTTGTCGTAAAGTCAACGGTTTACGAGATATAACGTTTTTTCGCTCTATCTCCGCAACCAAGCGTTTCAGCGAAAAGTGTTTCAAACAAAAGTTGTTTTCCTCGTCGAGGCGCATATTTCATCCCTTATAAAACTTTGTCGTAAAGTTAACGGTTTACGAAATATAACGTTTTTTCGCTCTATCTCCGCAACCAAACGTTTTAGCGAAAAGTGTTTTAAACAAAAGTTGTTCCTTTCGTCGTGGCGCATATTTCATCCCCTATGGAACTTTGTCGTAAAGTCAACGGTTTACAAGATATAACGTTTTTTCGCTTTATCTCCCGAACCAAACGTTTTAGCGAAAAGTGTTTCAAACAAAAGTTGTTCCCTTTGACGCCGCGCATATTTCATCCCTTATGGAACATTGTCGTAAAGTCAACGGTTTACGAGATATAACGTTTTTTCGTTCTATCTCCGCAACCAAGCGTTTTAGCGAAAAGTGTTTCAAACAAAAGTTGTTCCATTCGTCGAGGCGCATGTTTCATCCCCCATAAAACTTTGTCGTAAAGTCAACGGTTTACGAAATATATGGTTTTTTTGCTCTATCTCCGCAACCAAGCGTTTTAGCGAAAAGTGTTTCAAACAAAAGTTGTTCCCCTTGACGCCCCGCATATTTCATCCCTTATAGAACTTTGTCGTAAAGTCAACGGTTCACGAAATATAAGGTTTTTTTGCTCTATCACCGCAACCAAGCGTTTTAGCGAAAAGTGTTTCAAACAAAAGTTGTTCCACTCGTCGAGGCGCATATTTCATCCCCCATAAAACTTTGTCGTAAAGTCAACGGTTTACGAAATATATGGTTTTTTTGCTCTATCTCCGCAACCAAGCGTTTTAGCGAAAAGTGTTTCAAACAAAAGTTGTTCCGCTTGACGAGGCGCATATTTCATCCCTTATGGAACTTTGTCGTAAAGTCAACGGTTTACGAGATATAACGTTTTTTCGCTCTATCTCCGCAACCAAGCGTTTCAGCGAAAAGTGTTTCAAACAAAAGTTGTTCTCCTCGTCGAGGCGCATATTTCATCCCCTGTAAAACTTTGTCGTAAAGTCAACGGTTTACGAGATATAACGTTTTTTCGCTTTATCTCCGCAACCAAGCGTTTTAGCGAAAAGTGTTTCAAACAAAAGTTGTTCCGCTTGACGAGGCGCATATTTCATCCCTTATGGAACTTTGTCGTAAAGTCAACGGTTTACGAAATATAAGGTTTTTTTGTTCTATCTCCGCAACCAAGCGTTTTAGCGAAAAGTGTTTCAAACAAAAGTTGTTCCATTCGTCGAGGCGCATATTTCATCCCCCATAAAACTTTGTCGTAAAGTCAACGGTTTACGAAATATATGGTTTTTTTGCTCTATTTCCGCAACCAAGCGTTTTAGCAAAAAGTGTTTCAAACAAAAGTTGTTCCACTCGTCGAGGCGCATATTTCATCCCCTATAAAACTTTGTCGTAAAGTCAACGGTTTACGAGATATAACGTTTTTTCGCTCTATCTCCGCAACCAAGCGTTTCAGCGAAAAGTGTTTCAAACAAAAGTTGTTCCCTTTGACGCCCCGCATATTTCATCCCCTATAAAACTTTGTCGTAAAGTCAACGGTTTACGAGATATAACGTTTTTTTGCTTTATCTCCGCAACCAAGCGTTTTAGCGAAAAGTGTTTCAAACAAAAGTTGTTCCATTCGTCGAGGCGCATATTTCATCCCCCATAAAACTTTGTCGTAAAGTCAACGGTTTACGAAATATATGGTTTTTTTGCTCTATTTCCGCAACCAAGCGTTTTAGCGAAAAGTGTTTCAAACAAAAGTTGTTCCACTCGTCGAGGCGCATATTTCATCCCCTATAAAACTTTGTCGTAAAGTCAACGGTTTACGAGATATAAGGTTTTTTTGCTCTATCACCGCAACCAAGCGTTTTAGCGAAAAGTGTTTCAAACAAAAGTTGTTCCCCTTTACGAGGCGCACATTTCATTTCCTATGAAACTTTGTCGTAAAGTCAACGGTTTACGAGATATAACGTTTTTTCGCTTTATCTTCCGAACCAAGCGTTTTAGCGAAAAGTGTTTCAAACAAAAGTTGTTCCACTCGTCGAGGCGCATATTTCATCCCCTATAAAACTTTGTCGTAAAGTTAACGGTTTACGAAATATAACGTTTTTTCGCTCTATCTCCGCAACCAAGCGTTTTAGCGAAAAGTGTTTTAAACAATAGTTGTTCCTTTCGTCGTGGCGCATATTTCATCCCCTATGGAACTTTGTCGTAAAGTCAACGGTTTACAAGATATAACGTTTTTTCGCTTTATCTCCCGAACCAAACGTTTTAGCGAAAAGTGTTTTAAACAAAAGTTGTTCCTTTTGACGCCGCGCATATTTCATCTCTTATGGAACTTTGTCGTAAAATCAACGGTTTACGAAATATAAGGTTTTTTTGCTCTATCTCCGCAACCAAGCGTTTTAGCGAAAAGTGTTTCAAACAAAAGTTGTTCCATTCGTCGAGGCGCATATTTCATCCCCCATAAAACTTTGTCGTAAAGTCAACGGTTTACGAAATATATGGTTTTTTTGCTCTATCTCCGCAACCAAGCGTTTTAGCGAAAAGTGTTTCAAACAAAAGTTGTTCCCTTTGGCGCCCCGCATATTTCATCCTTTATAGAACTTTGTCGTAAAGTCAACGGTTCACGAAATATTAGGTTTTTTTGCTCTATCTCCGCAACCAATCGTTTTAGCGAAAAGTGTTTCAAACAAAAGTTGTTCCCCTCTACGAGGCGCACATTTCATCTCCTATGAAACTTTGTCGTAAAGTCAACGGTTTACGAGATATAACGTTTTTTTGCTTTATCTCCGCAACCAAGCGTTTTAGCGAACAGTGTTTCAAACAAAAGTTGTTCCATTCGTCGAGGCGCATATTTCATCCCCCATAAAACTTTGTCGTAAAGTCAACGGTTTACGAAATATATGGTTTTTTTGCTCTATTTCCGCAACCAAGCGTTTTAGCAAAAAGTGTTTCAAACAAAAGTTGTTCCACTCGTCGAGGCGCATATTTCATCCCCTATAAAACTTTGTCGTAAAGTCAACGGTTTACGAGATATAACGTTTTTTCGCTCTATCTCCGCAACCAAGCGTTTCAGCGAAAAGTGTTTCAAACAAAAGTTGTTCCCTTTGACGCCCCGCATATTTCATCCCCTATAAAACTTTGTCGTAAAGTCAACGGTTTACGAGATATAACGTTTTTTTGCTTTATCTCCGCAACCAAGCGTTTTAGCGAAAAGTGTTTCAAACAAAAGTTGTTCCATTTGTCGAGGCGCATATTTCATCCCCCATAAAACTTTGTCGTAAAGTCAACGGTTTACGAAATATATGGTTTTTTTGCTCTATTTCCGCAACCAAGCGTTTTAGCGAAAAGTGTTTCAAACAAAAGTTGTTCCACTCGTCGAGGCGCATATTTCATCCCCTATAAAACTTTGTCGTAAAGTCAACGGTTTACGAGATATAACGTTTTTTCGCTCTATCTCCGCAACCAAGCGTTTCAGCGAAAAGTGTTTCAAACAAAAGTTGTTTTCCTCGTCGAGGCGCATATTTCATCCCTTATAAAACTTTGTCGTAAAGTTAACGGTTTACGAAATATAACGTTTTTTCGCTCTATCTCCGCAACCAAACGTTTTAGCGAAAAGTGTTTTAAACAAAAGTTGTTCCTTTCGTCGTGGCGCATATTTCATCCCCTATGGAACTTTGTCGTAAAGTCAACGGTTTACAAGATATAACGTTTTTTCGCTTTATCTCCCGAACCAAACGTTTTAGCGAAAAGTGTTTCAAACAAAAGTTGTTCCCTTTGACGCCGCGCATATTTCATCCCTTATGGAACATTGTCGTAAAGTCAACGGTTTACGAGATATAACGTTTTTTCGTTCTATCTCCGCAACCAAGCGTTTTAGCGAAAAGTGTTTCAAACAAAAGTTGTTCCATTCGTCGAGGCGCATGTTTCATCCCCCATAAAACTTTGTCGTAAAGTCAACGGTTTACGAAATATATGGTTTTTTTGCTCTATCTCCGCAACCAAGCGTTTTAGCGAAAAGTGTTTCAAACAAAAGTTGTTCCCTATGACGCCCCGCATATTTCATCCCTTATAGAACTTTGTCGTAAAGTCAACGGTTCACGAAATATAAGGTTTTTTTGCTCTATCACCGCAACCAAGCGTTTTAGCGAAAAGTGTTTCAAACAAAAGTTGTTCCACTCGTCGAGGCGCATATTTCATCCCCCATAAAACTTTGTCGTAAAGTCAACGGTTTACGAAATATATGGTTTTTTTGCTCTATCTCCGCAACCAAGCGTTTTAGCGAAAAGTGTTTCAAACAAAAGTTGTTCCGCTTGACGAGGCGCATATTTCATCCCTTATGGAACTTTGTCGTAAAGTCAACGGTTTACGAAATATAAGGTTTTTTTGCTCTATCTCTGCAACAAAGCGTTTTAGCGAAATGTGTTTCAAACAAAAATTGTTCCTTTCGTCGTGGCGCATATTTCATCCTCTATGGAACTTTGTCGTAAAGTCAACGGTTTACGAAATATATGGTTTTTTGCTCTATCTCCGCAACCAAGCGTTTTAGCGAAAAGTGTTTCAAACAAAAGTTGTTCCACTCGTTGAGGCGCATATTTCATCCCCTATAAAACTTTGTCGTAAAGTCAACGGTTTACGAGATATAACGTTTTTTCGCTCTATCTCCGCAACCAAGCGTTTCAGCGAAAAGTGTTTCAAACAAAAGTTGTTCTCCTCGTCGAGGCGCATATTTCATCCCCTGTAAAACTTTGTCGTAAAGTCAACGGTTTACGAGATATAACGTTTTTTCGCTTTATCTCCGCAACCAAGCGTTTTAGCGAAAAGTGTTTCAAACAAAAGTTGTTCCGCTTGACGGGGCGCATATTTCATCCCTTATGGAACTTTGTCGTAAAGTCAACGGTTTACGAAATATAAGGTTTTTTTGCTCTATCTCCGCAACAAAGCGTTTTAGCGAAAAGTGTTTCAAATAAAAGTTGTTCCTTTCGTCGTGGCGCATATTTCATCCCCTATGGAACTTTGTCGTAAAGTCAACGGTTTACGAGATATAACGTTTTTTCGCTTTATCTTCCGAACCAAGCGTTTTAGCGAAAAGTGTTTCAAACAAAAGTTGTTCCACTCGTCAAGGCGCATATTTCATCCCCTATAAAACTTTGTCGTAAAGTTAACGGTTTACGAAATATAACGTTTTTTCGCTCTATCTCCGCAACCAAGCGTTTTAGCGAAAAGTGTTTTAAACAATAGTTGTTCCTTTCGTCGTGGCGCATATTTCATCCCCTATGGAACTTTGTCGTAAAGTCAACGGTTTACAAGATATAACGTTTTTTCGCTTTATCTCCCGAACCAAACGTTTTAGCGAAAAGTGTTTCAAACAAAAGTTGTTCCCTTTGACGCCGCGCATATTTCATCCCTTATGGAACTTTGTCGTAAAGTCAACGGTTTACGAAATATAAGGTTTTTTTGCTCTATCTCCGCAACCAAGCGTTTTAGCGAAAAGTGTTTCAAACAAAAGTTGTTCCATTCGTCGAGGCGCATATTTCATCCCCCATAAAACTTTGTCGTAAAGTCAACGGTTTACGAAATATATGGTTTTTTTGCTCTATCTCCGCAACCAAGCGTTTTAGCGAAAAGTGTTTCAAACAAAAGTTGTTCCCTTTGGCGCCCCGCATATTTCATCCCTTATAGAACTTTGTCGTAAAGTCAACGGTTTACGAGATATAACGTTTTTTCGTTCTATCTCCGCAACCAAGCGTTTTAGCGAAAAGTGTTTCAAACAAAAGTTGTTCCATTCGTCGAGGCGCATGTTTCATCCCCCATAAAACTTTGTCGTAAAGTCAACGGTTTACGAAATATATGGTTTTTTTGCTCTATCTCCGCAACCAAGCGTTTTAGCGAAAAGTGTTTCAAACAAAAGTTGTTCCCTTTGACGCCCCGCATATTTCATCCCTTATAGAACTTTGTCGTAAAGTCAACGGTTCACGAAATATAAGGTTTTTTTGCTCTATCACCGCAACCAAGCGTTTTAGCGAAAAGTGTTTCAAACAAAAGTTGTTCCCCTTTACGAGGCGCACATTTCATTTCCTATGAAACTTTGTCGTAAAGTCAACGGTTTACGAGATATAACGTTTTTTCGCTTTATCTTCCGAACCAAGCGTTTTAGCGAAAAGTGTTTCAAACAAAAGTTGTTCCACTCGTCGAGGCGCATATTTCATCCCCTATAAAACTTTGTCGTAAAGTCAACGGTTTACGAGATATAACGTTTTTTCGCTCTATCTCCGCAACCAAGCGTTTTAGCGAAAAGTGTTTTAAACAATAGTTGTTCCTTTCGTCGTGGCGCATATTTCATCCCCTATGGAACTTTGTCGTAAAGTCAACGGTTTACAAGATATAACGTTTTTTCGCTTTATCTCCCGAACCAAACGTTTTAGCGAAAAGTGTTTTAAACAAAAGTTGTTCCTTTTGACGCCGCGCATATTTTATCCCTTATGGAACTTTGTCGTAAAATCAACGGTTTACGAAATATAAGGTTTTTTTGTTCTATCTCCGCAACCAAGCGTTTTAGCGAAAAGTGTTTCAAACAAAAGTTGTTCCATTCGTCGAGGCGCATATTTCATCCCCCATAAAACTTTGTCGTAAAGTCAACGGTTTACGAAATATATGGTTTTTTTGCTCTATTTCCGCAACCAAGCGTTTTAGCAAAAAGTGTTTTAAACAAAAGTTGTTCCACTCGTCGAGGCGCATATTTCATCCCCTATAAAACTTTGTCGTAAAGTCAACGGTTTACGAGATATAACGTTTTTTCGCTCTATCTCCGCAACCAAGCGTTTCAGCGAAAAGTGTTTCAAACAAAAGTTGTTCCCTTTGACGCCCCGCATATTTCATCCCCTATAAAACTTTGTCGTAAAGTCAACGGTTTACGAGATATAACGTTTTTTTGCTTTATCTCCGCAACCAAGCGTTTTAGCGAAAAGTGTTTCAAACAAAAGTTGTTCCATTCGTCGAGGCGCATATTTCATCCCCCATAAAACTTTGTCGTAAAGTCAACGGTTTACGAAATATATGGTTTTTTTGCTCTATTTCCGCAACCAAGCGTTTTAGCGAAAAGTGTTTCAAACAAAAGTTGTTCCACTCGTCGAGGCGCATATTTCATCCCCTATAAAACTTTGTCGTAAAGTCAACGGTTTACGAGATATAAGGTTTTTTTGCTCTATCACCGCAACCAAGCGTTTTAGCGAAAAGTGTTTCAAACAAAAGTTGTTCCCCTTTACGAGGCGCACATTTCATTTCCTATGAAACTTTGTCGTAAAGTCAACGGTTTACGAGATATAACGTTTTTTCGCTTTATCTTCCGAACCAAGCGTTTTAGCGAAAAGTGTTTCAAACAAAAGTTGTTCCACTCGTCGAGGCGCATATTTCATCCCCTATAAAACTTTGTCGTAAAGTCAACGGTTTACGAGATATAACGTTTTTTCGCTCTATCTCCGCAACCAAGCGTTTTAGCGAAAAGTGTTTTAAACAATAGTTGTTCCTTTCGTCGTGGCGCATATTTCATCCCCTATGGAACTTTGTCGTAAAGTCAACGGTTTACAAGATATAACGTTTTTTCGCTTTATCTCCCGAACCAAACGTTTTAGCGAAAAGTGTTTTAAACAAAAGTTGTTCCTTTTGACGCCGCGCATATTTTATCCCTTATGGAACTTTGTCGTAAAATCAACGGTTTACGAAATATAAGGTTTTTTTGTTCTATCTCCGCAACCAAGCGTTTTAGCGAAAAGTGTTTCAAACAAAAGTTGTTCCATTCGTCGAGGCGCATATTTCATCCCCCATAAAACTTTGTCGTAAAGTCAACGGTTTACGAAATATATGGTTTTTTTTGCTCTATCTCCGCAACCAAGCGTTTTAGCGAAAAGTGTTTCAAACAAAAGTTGTTCCCTTTGGCGCCCCGCATATTTCATCCCTTATAGAACTTTGTCGTAAAGTCAACGGTTCACGAAATATTAGGTTTTTTTGCTCTATCTCCGCAACCAATCGTTTTAGCGAAAAGTGTTTCAAACAAAAGTTGTTCCCCTCTACGAGGCGCACATTTCATCTCCTATGAAACTTTGTCGTAAAGTCAACGGTTTACGAGATATAACGTTTTTTTGCTTTATCTCCGCAACCAAGCGTTTTAGCGAACAGTGTTTCAAACAAAAGTTGTTCCATTCGTCGAGGCGCATATTTCATCCCCCATAAAACTTTGTCGTAAAGTCAACGGTTTACGAAATATATGGTTTTTTTGCTCTATTTCCGCAACCAAGCGTTTTAGCAAAAGTGTTTCAAACAAAAGTTGTTCCACTCGTCGAGGCGCATATTTCATCCCCTATAAAACTTTGTCGTAAAGTCAACGGTTTACGAGATATAACGTTTTTTTCGCTCTATCTCCGCAACCAAGCGTTTTAGCGAAAAGTGTTTCAAACAAAAGTTGTTCCACTCGTCGAGGCGCATATTTCATCCCCTATAAAACTTTGTCGTAAAGTCAACGGTTTACGAGATATAACGTTTTTTCGCTCTATCTCCGCAACCAAGCGTTTCAGCGAAAAGTGTTTCAAACAAAAGTTGTTTTCCTCGTCGAGGCGCATATTTCATCCCTTATAAAACTTTGTCGTAAAGTTAACGGTTTACGAAATATAACGTTTTTTCGCTCTATCTCCGCAACCAAACGTTTTAGCGAAAAGTGTTTTAAACAAAAGTTGTTCCTTTCGTCGTGGCGCATATTTCATCCCCTATGGAACTTTGTCGTAAAGTCAACGGTTTACAAGATATAACGTTTTTTCGCTTTATCTCCCGAACCAAACGTTTTAGCGAAAAGTGTTTCAAACAAAAGTTGTTCCCTTTGACGCCGCGCATATTTCATCCCTTATGGAACATTGTCGTAAAGTCAACGGTTTACGAGATATAACGTTTTTTCGTTCTATCTCCGCAACCAAGCGTTTTAGCGAAAAGTGTTTCAAACAAAAGTTGTTCCATTCGTCGAGGCGCATGTTTCATCCCCCATAAAACTTTGTCGTAAAGTCAACGGTTTACGAAATATATGGTTTTTTTGCTCTATCTCCGCAACCAAGCGTTTTAGCGAAAAGTGTTTCAAACAAAAGTTGTTCCCCTTGACGCCCCGCATATTTCATCCCTTATAGAACTTTGTCGTAAAGTCAACGGTTCACGAAATATAAGGTTTTTTTGCTCTATCACCGCAACCAAGCGTTTTAGCGAAAAGTGTTTCAAACAAAAGTTGTTCCACTCGTCGAGGCGCATATTTCATCCCCCATAAAACTTTGTCGTAAAGTCAACGGTTTACGAAATATATGGTTTTTTTGCTCTATCTCCGCAACCAAGCGTTTTAGCGAAAAGTGTTTCAAACAAAAGTTGTTCCGCTTGACGAGGCGCATATTTCATCCCTTATGGAACTTTGTCGTAAAGTCAACGGTTTACGAAATATAAGGTTTTTTTGCTCTATCTCTGCAACAAAGCGTTTTAGCGAAATGTGTTTCAAACAAAAATTGTTCCTTTCGTCGTGGCGCATATTTCATCCTCTATGGAACTTTGTCGTAAAGTCAACGGTTTACGAAATATATGGTTTTTTGCTCTATCTCCGCAACCAAGCGTTTTAGCGAAAAGTGTTTCAAACAAAAGTTGTTCCACTCGTTGAGGCGCATATTTCATCCCCTATAAAACTTTGTCGTAAAGTCAACGGTTTACGAGATATAACGTTTTTTCGCTCTATCTCCGCAACCAAGCGTTTCAGCGAAAAGTGTTTCAAACAAAAGTTGTTCTCCTCGTCGAGGCGCATATTTCATCCCCTGTAAAACTTTGTCGTAAAGTCAACGGTTTACGAGATATAACGTTTTTTTCGCTTTATCTCCGCAACCAAGCGTTTTAGCGAAAAGTGTTTCAAACAAAAGTTGTTCCGCTTGACGAGGCGCATATTTCATCCCTTATGGAACTTTGTCGTAAAGTCAACGGTTTACGAAATATAAGGTTTTTTTGCTCTATCTCCGCAACAAAGCGTTTTAGCGAAAAGTGTTTCAAATAAAAGTTGTTCCTTTCGTCGTGGCGCATATTTCATCCCCTATGGAACTTTGTCGTAAAGTCAACGGTTTACGAGATATAACGTTTTTTCGCTTTATCTTCCGAACCAAGCGTTTTAGCGAAAAGTGTTTCAAACAAAAGTTGTTCCACTCGTCAAGGCGCATATTTCATCCCCTATAAAACTTTGTCGTAAAGTTAACGGTTTACGAGATATAACGTTTTTTCGCTCTATCTCCGCAACCAAGGTTTTAGCGAAAAGTGTTTTAAACAATAGTTGTTCCTTTCGTCGTGGCGCATATTTCATCCCCTATGGAACTTTGTCGTAAAGTCAACGGTTTACAAGATATAACGTTTTTTTCGCTTTATCTCCCGAACCAAACGTTTTAGCGAAAAGTGTTTTAAACAAAAGTTGTTCCTTTTGACGCCGCGCATATTTTATCCCTATGGAACTTTGTCGTAAAACTCAACGGTTTACGAAATATAAGGTTTTTTTTGTTCTATCTCCGCAACCAAGCGTTTTTAGCAAAACGTGTTTCAAACAAAAGTTGTTCCATTCGTCGAGGCGCATATTTCATCCCCCATAATAAACTTTGTCGTAAAGTCAACGGTTACGAAATATATGGTTTTTTTGCTCTATTTCCGCAACCAAGCGTTTTAGCCAAAAGTGTTTCAAACAAAAGTTGTTTCCACTCGTCGAGGCGCATATTCATCCCCTATAAACTTTTGTCGTAAAGTCAACGGTTTACGAGATATACGTTTTTTTTCGCTCTATCTCCGCAACCAAAGCGTTTCAGCCGAAAAAGTGTTTCAAACAAAAGTTGTTCCCTTTGACGCCCCGCATATTTCATCCCTTATAGAACTTTGTCGTAAAGTCAACGGTTTACGAGATATAACGTTTTTTTCGTTCTATCTCCGCAACCAAGCGTTTTAGCGAAAAGTGTTTCAAACAAAAGTTGTTCCATTCGTCGAGGCGCATGTTTCATCCCCCATAAAACTTTGTCGTAAAGTCAACGGTTTACGAAATATATGGTTTTTTTGCTCTATCTCCGCAACCAAGCGTTTTAGCGAAAAGTGTTTCAAACAAAAGTTGTTCCCTTTGACGCCCCGCATATTTCATCCCTTATAGAACTTTGTCGTAAAGTCAACGGTTCACGAAATATAAGGTTTTTTTGCTCTATCACCGCAACCAAGCGTTTTAGCGAAAAGTGTTTCAAACAAAAGTTGTTCCCCTTTACGAGGCGCACATTTCATTTCCTATGAAACTTTGTCGTAAAGTCAACGGTTTACGAGATATAACGTTTTTTCGCTTTATCTTCCGAAACCAAGCGTTTTAGCGAAAAGTGTTTCAAACAAAAGTTGTTCCACTCGTCGAGGCGCATATTTCATCCCCTATAAAACTTTGTCGTAAAGTCAACGGTTTACGAGATATAACGTTTTTTCGCTCTATCTCCGCAACCAAGCGTTTTAGCGAAAAGTGTTTTAAACAATAGTTGTTCCTTTCGTCGTGGCGCATATTTCATCCCCTATGGAACTTTGTCGTAAAGTCAACGGTTTACAAGATATAACGTTTTTTCGCTTTATCTCCCGAACCAAACGTTTTAGCGAAAAGTGTTTTAAACAAAAGTTGTTCCTTTTGACGCCGCGCATATTTTATCCCTTATGGAACTTTGTCGTAAAATCAACGGTTTACGAAATATAAGGTTTTTTTGTTCTATCTCCGCAACCAAGCGTTTTAGCGAAAAAGTGTTTCAAACAAAAGTTGTTCCATTCGTCGAGGCGCATATTTCATCCCCCATAAAACTTTGTCGTAAAGTCAACGGTTTACGAAATATATGGTTTTTTTGCTCTATCTCCGCAACCAAGCGTTTTAGCGAAAAGTGTTTCAAACAAAAGTTGTTCCCTTTGGCGCCCCGCATATTTCATCCCTTATAGAACTTTGTCGTAAAGTCAACGGTTCACGAAATATAGGTTTTTTGCTCTATCTCCGCAACCAATCGTTTTAGCGAAAAGTGTTTCAAACAAAAGTTGTTCCATTCGTCGAGGCGCATATTTCATCCCCCATAAAACTTTGTCGTAAAGTCAACGGTTTACGAAATATATGGTTTTTTTGCTCTATTTCCGCAACCAAGCGTTTTAGCAAAAAGTGTTTCAAACAAAAGTTGTTCCACTCGTCGAGGCGCATATTTCATCCCCTATAAAACTTTGTCGTAAAGTCAACGGTTTACGAGATATAACGTTTTTTCGCTCTATCTCCGCAACCAAGCGTTTCAGCGAAAAGTGTTTCAAACAAAAGTTGTTCCCTTTGACGCCCCGCATATTTCATCCCCTATAAAACTTTGTCGTAAAGTCAACGGTTACGAGATATAACGTTTTTTTTGCTTTATCTCCGCAACCAAGCGTTTTAGCGAAAAGTGTTTCAAACAAAAGTTGTTCCATTCGTCGAGGCGCATATTTCATCCCCCATAAACTTTGTCGTAAAGTCAACGGTTTACGAAATATATGGTTTTTTTGCTCTATTTCCGCAACCAAGCGTTTTAGCGAAAAGTGTTTCAAACAAAAGTTGTTCCCCTCTACGAGGCGCACATTTCATCTCCTATGAAACTTTGTCGTAAAGTCAACGGTTTACGAGATATAACGTTTTTTTGCTTTATCTCCGCAACCAAGCGTTTTAGCGAACAGTGTTTCAAACAAAAGTTGTTCCATTCGTCGAGGCGCATATTTCATCCCCCATAAAACTTTGTCGTAAAGTCAACGGTTTACGAAATATATGGTTTTTTTGCTCTATTTCCGCAACCAAGCGTTTTAGCAAAAAGTGTTTCAAACAAAAGTTGTTCCACTCGTCGAGGCGCATATTTCATCCCCTATAAAACTTTGTCGTAAAGTCAACGGTTTACGAGATATAACGTTTTTTCGCTCTATCTCCGCAACCAAGCGTTTCAGCGAAAAGTGTTTCAAACAAAAGTTGTTCCCTTTGACGCCCCGCATATTTCATCCCCTATAAAACTTTGTCGTAAAGTCAACGGTTTACGAGATATAACGTTTTTTTGCTTTATCTCCGCAACCAAGCGTTTTAGCGAAAAGTGTTTCAAACAAAAGTTGTTCCATTCGTCGAGGCGCATATTTCATCCCCCATAAAACTTTGTCGTAAAGTCAACGGTTTACGAAATATATGGTTTTTTTGCTCTATTTCCGCAACCAAGCGTTTTAGCGAAAAGTGTTTCAAACAAAAGTTGTTCCACTCGTCGAGGCGCATATTTCATCCCCTATAAAACTTTGTCGTAAAGTCAACGGTTTACGAGATATAAGGTTTTTTTGCTCTATCTCCGCAACCAAGCGTTTCAGCGAAAAGTGTTTCAAACAAAAGTTGTTCTCCTCGTCGAGGCGCATATTTCATCCCCTGTAAAACTTTGTCGTAAAGTCAACGGTTTACGAGATATAACGTTTTTTCGCTCTATCTCCGCAACCAAGCGTTTTAGCGAAAAGTGTTTCAAACAAAAGTTGTTCCCCTTGACGACGCGCATATTTCATCCCCTATAGAACTTTGTCATAAAGTCAAATACGCCCTCGCCCTGGCGCCCAGTCCATCCGCCAAGGCGCTCACTTGTTGCAAAATGCGTAGTGTCGAATAGAACAACGTTAGTCGAACACGACGGCCACTGTGACTGTGACACAAAAACGACTAACAGCGAACGAAATAGTGGTTGAGACAGTGACTGTGACTGAACCGTAACTGAGACAGGAACTGCCTGATTTTTTTCGAGTGCAGGTTAGGTTATAGGGTGCCTGGAAAGTTGATTTTTCAAATATAATTTTCCCTTGTGTATTTTGTCGAGATATACACGAATCTGTGGTCCAAAGTTGTCAAATAATTTTTTTTAATTTTTTATTAACAAAAAACTGATTTTTCAAATTTTCAATCGCTTATAACTCCTAAACGGTGAGAGATAGAAGGTCGGTGGTAAGGACCAAAGTTGTAGAACTCGACGAGATCTATAAGTAGCATCAAGATTTGTTTCGATATCTCTAACCGTTAAAAAGTTATAGCGAAGCAAATGTTTGAAACAAAAAAAAAGTTACAAGATGAATTTCTTTAGTTACGCCGGTTTAGTATCTTGTAGTCCCAAGTGAGTACTAGCCTCACGTAAAATTTCGTTACAAACGTTCGAGCCGTTTCCGAGATATTAATTCTTAAATATTTCTTGTTTAACTTTGAAACGGTGAGAGATAGGGGGTTGGTGGTAAGGACCAAAGTTGTAGATCTCGACGAGTACAACAAGGTTCGTTAACTCTACAGTTTATATCTGCAACGGTTAAGATGTTACAGTGAAATAATCGTCAAAAATTTATTTAAAAATTAAAAAAAAATACAAGATGAATTTTCTTAGTTACGCCGCTTTAGTATCTTGTAGTTCCAAGTAATTATTAGCTTCAGGTAAAATTTCGTGACAAACGATCGAACGGTTTTGGAGATATAAATTTTTAAATTTTTCAAGTTTTTGAAAAATCGTCTAAGTTCTATAAAGGCTTTCGGGGACCCAAAATTGGTACTCGGGAAGTATATACCAGTCGATTCAAGACGTCGAGAAACGCGTTTTGACACCCTAAATTTTGGACCGATTTTTGGAATTTTTGAAATTTTTTTGAAATTTTTCAGTCCTGTCTTACATTTCGTTGGAAAAACCGGTCAAGTTACGACTGTACCAATCGATTCAGAAGGTTGAGAAACGCGTTTTGGCACTACAAATTTTGGACCGATTTTTGGAATTCTTGAAATTTTTTTTTTGAATTTTTTTCCAAGTCCTACAAAAGATTTTTGTTACTAAAAATTGGTACTGGAAAACCCTATACGAGTCGATTCAGAACGTCGAGAAACGCGTTTTGGCACGACAAATTTTGGACCGATTTTTGGAATTTTTTTTTTGAAATTTTTGAGACCTAACCTTTCGAGACAAAACTTTAATATTCCGGATTTAACCTTTTTCCAGACCTAACCTTTTTGAGATTTAACTTTTTTTTTTTTTTTTTTTTTTTTAATATTCCGCTGTTTTTCGAGATTTAACCTTTTCCAGACCTAACTCTTTTTTTTTTTTTTGAGACCTAACCTTTTTTTTTTTTTTTTAGATTCGACTTTGACCTTTGGAGACCTAACTCCCCCCCCTTTGAAGTTAGGTCTCGACTTTGGGTATTTTCAATGTGGTGGTTGCGGTTTGATTGGCAGTTCTAACCGAGTTGGGTTTGGGTTTGGGTTTGGGTTTGGGTTTGGGTTTGGGTTTGGGTTTGGGTTTGGGTTTGGGTTTGGGTTTGGGTTTGGGTTTGGGTTTGGGTTTGGGTTTGGGTTTGGGTTTGGGTTTGGGTTTGGGTTGGGTTTGGGTTTGGGTTTGGGTTTGGGTTTGGGTTTGGGTTTGGGTTTGGGTTTGGGTTTGGGTTTGGGTTTGGGTTTGGGTTTGGGTTTGGGTTTGGGTTTGGGTTTGGGTTTGGGTTTGGGTTTGGGTTTGGGTTTGGTTTGGGTTTGGGTTGGGTTGGTTTGGGTTGGGTTAGGTTAGGTTAGGTTAGGTTAGGTTAGGTTAGGTTAGGTTAGGTTAGGTTCCCTCTCGTTGTGCGCCACCTTGTCGTGGTGAGAGGGCTCTCCCGGTGGCTCTGGGCCCCGATCCTGGGCGGACTTGTCCGCTTGGGAGACGGGCCGCGGGCCGCTGGGGGTCTAAGAGCGCACGGTGCGGGGCCCGCCCGGGTCTTCGACCTGGATGGTTCCCGCACAAGAGGTGGCCAGCGACTCCTTAGGGCTCCCCGCTAGAGGGGATAAGTCCCATCGCTGGTAGGGGATGGGGACCCCCGACTTCAAACCCCCGGTGAACCGGCACCGTTAGGGGAGGATTTCTATCCTCCCCCCGGTTCGGGGAGTCCCGATCCTTTGGGGGGGCCCAGGGAGAAGGAACCTGGGGGGGAGCGCCGGAGAGGGGGGGCCCTCCATTTGGAGAACCCCGCTTCCTCTCTTTGGCGCGTGGGGGGGAGGGGGTGGCGGTGGTGGGGTGTGTGGGGGGGGCTCCGCCTTTCGGGGCCCCTTCTCCTCCCTCTTCCGCCTCCCTTTCCTTTCCCCGGGGATGGGTATGTGACTGGGGAGGTCGCCGGGGCCGCCCGGACGTTTCCGGGGTCGGGGCCCGGCGACAAGGGATGGGACGGTTCCCGGGGCCGCTCGGACTTACTCCGAGGTCGGGGCCCGGGGATTGGGCCGCCGGGGCCGCTTGGGGGTAACCCGAGGTCTGGGCCTGGCGGCGACGTGGGACGGGTAACCCGTCGGGACGGCTCCTGCGTCCCCTCGAAGTCGTCCCGGCGGGTAGGCGGAGCTCCCTCTCCGTGGAGGGCATTGCCCCGCGGAGGGGGGGCGTGCCGGTCGCCACGGCGGGCAAGTCCCTGGAGGAGGCGCAGCCTCCTGGGACCCATCCGTCCGTGGGGCCCCCCGGGTGGCGCCACCCATCACGGTGCCCGGGACGTCGGAGGCCCGGGACCCCTGAAAGCCCGCGATGCCGTGGGCCTTGATGCCCCGGTCCGCGGGTCAGTAAGGGGCGGGAGCCCAGTGCCGGGGATGGTTATTCCCCCGGCCCGAGGCATATGCCGACCCCCCGGGGGAACTCGGGGCCCCGTCCCGGGGCCAATTTATTGGTCCTCGGGTGGGTGAGGGCACGCCCGGTCGGTGGAGCCGTGATGGGAAGCGGGATACTCTACATTTCTTTTCATAATGTCTTTTGTGTCGGGTAAGGGGAAGCGCTATAAGCGCAGATTAGGATTAGCGAGTGACTCCGAGTCGGAGGAGGAGTCCCACGCGGATGAGGGCCGCTCACGAAAGTTGGCCAGAGGCGAGACTGCCGCGGGAGGCAGGGAGGGAGGCGTCTCGCCAGCGCCGTCGCTGGTCTCCACGGTGGCCGAAATTTCGGACACTGTGTTGGACAGCGGCGGTGAGCCATCAGTGGGCGGGGGTGGCCCCGTCAAGGAGGGAGAGAAGGGAAAGGGGAGGGGGAGGCCAGCCACCACAGGCGATTTTGCTCAATTGGCTCGGGCCAAGGAGCGCCTGGTGGAGGCTTCCCGTAAGGAGTTGGCCCTAGAGGAAGAAAGGGCCATACTGGACCCCATGACCGGGCTTTCGGAGAAGCTCCGGAAACAGGGGTCCGGTATGATGGAAAGGTACGCGGAGGAGTACCGGAGGGCGCCGGTCAATGACCTGGCTGCTGCTATCGCGATGAGTGTCGAGGCCGTGCTTAAGTGCACTGGAATTTCCAAGGGCCTAAAAGGCAGCATCGCGAAGCAAATTAGGGAGGAGACCTGCAGGGCAGCGGCGTGTGCTACGCTGCTGTCGCTGCAGGCTCAAAAGCCGCCGGAGGAGAGGGAGGCCGATGAGATGGCCGCTCTCCGGAGAGAGTTGGAGGCCGCTCGGAAAGAGAGCGGCCAGCTCAGGGAGGAGAACCGGGCCCTCCGGGATAGGGCGGCCGAACTGCCGTCCTTGGAGCGGCGACAGGCGGCCGCTAGGTTTGGATCGCCGTCCCCGCACGGGGGGACTCGTGAGACGCGGCTCTCTCTGCCGTGCGTCGAGGGACACACGGCGATGGACATGGACCCGCCCCCTTCCCCGCCGCGGTCGGTGGGGAGAGGCGAGGGCGGGCCGGTCCTGGGCGAGGGGACCCGCGGGACGGGGGGGGGACCGGGCGGCGGGGGCGGCGGCGGGTTGGTCGCGCTCCCCCCGCTCGTGCTCCCCACGCTGGGGGGGAGGGAGAGGAGCATCCCGGACGAGGGGGCCGTGAGCGCCCAAATTGGGCGCTTGCTCGCCGGGGTGGACCTCAAAGCGGCCTTCATGGCCCGGCTGGACGCCATTTTTGGGGAGTGGCTGGCCGAGAGACCCGGGGTGGTGGCCGCAGCCGCGGGTCGGGGGGCCCGCCGGTCCGGCGGCGTCGGGGGGGGTGGGCCGTCCGCGGCTGGTCCGCTGGGCGGCCCCTCCCTCCCCGTCGCCGGCGGGACGGCTGGGGCCCCTTCTCCTCCTCCTCCCGGGGGTGAGGGCGGCGATGGGGACGGCGGCGGCAAGGGTCGCCAAAAAAAGAAGAGGAAGAAAAAGGGGGGCAGGGGACCCGGGGGCTCGGGTGCGGGCACCTCTGGTCCTGCGGCGGCGGGGGCTGCTGCGCCGGGCCCGCCGGCCGTTGGGCCGGCGGGCGCGGGCGGGGCGGCCTCCGGCGCGGGCCCCGCCCCGGTTCCTCCGGGGGGCGGCGGGGCGACTCGCTCGTATGCGAGCGTCGCCTCCGCCGCCCCCTCGGGGGCCCGGGGTGGTGCTGCCCGGCGGGGTAAGGATAAAGGTAAGGGTAAGGGCGGTGCTGCCGGGGATGGGCGGGGGGCTCCGGTGCCCTCCGCCCCCCCGGCGGCAGCCGCCGACGTGACGGTGCGACGCGCGTCGGGTGGCAAGGCGAGGAGGACGCCGGCCACCCGGGCGGTCGCCGTCACGTGCGAGGATGGGGCCTATGCGGAGACCCTGAGGGAGGCCAGGTCAAAGATAGACCTGGCGTCTCTCGGGGTCTCCGAGGTCAGGCCCAGAAGGGCGCAGACAGGGGCTCTGCTCCTGGAAGTCCCCAATAGGGACGGCCAGGACGGAGCCGACCGCCTGGCGGAGAAACTCCGCCAGGTGTTGGAAGGAAAGAAGGGTGTTAGGGTCACCCAGCCGGTCAAAATGGCCGAACTTAGGCTGGGTGGCCTGGAGGAATCGGTCACGCCCGACGAAATCAGTCGGGCGTTGGCCGACAAAGGGGGGTGTCCTGTCGGGGACATTAAGTTGGGGGAGCCCAGGAGAGCCCCGGGCGGCCTCTTCACCGTCTGGGCGCGATGCCCCTTGGCGGCGGCGAACCGGATCGCCGCCGTCGATGGGGGGCGCCTAGTGGTGGGGGGCTGGTTCCGGGTGCGGGCGGAGCTCCTGGGCGTGCGCCCTCTGCAGTGCTTTAGATGCCTGCAGAGGGGGCACGTCAGGAGCGTATGCGGTAGCAAGGAGGACAGGAGTGACACTTGCTACCGCTGCGGGGGAGCGGGGCACCGGGCGGCCGGGTGTACGGCGCCCGTAAAATGCCCCGTGTGCGCGAGGGCGGGCCGCCCGTGCGGTCACCGAGTGGGCGGTCCGCAGTGCGGCGCCCCGGTGGTCCGGGGCGGCCTGCCTCCGGCGCGGGAGGCGCGCTCGGGCGCTGCCGCGCCGGGGAACGCGGGGAGCGGCGGGCCCCCTTCCGGGGGCTCTAGCCCGGTACTGGGCGGGGCCGCTGCCGCTGTTGCTGCGGCGGCGACCGAGGGGCCTATGGAGGTGGACCCCTTGCCGGAGGGGGGCGGGGGGCCGCCCTGCCGCAGAGGGAATCGCGGGACGACCCTAAGGGCGCGGAGGACGCCTCGTTGAGTGTCCACAATGCGCCTTAGGGTCGTCCAGGCGAACCTCAACCACGCCCGCCGTGCCCAGGACCTGTTTATGCAGCGGCTCCTGGAGCGCGGCGGGGCGGTCGGGGTGGTTGCGGAGCCGTACCGGGTCCCGCCGGGGGACCCCGTTTGGCTCCGCAATGACGGCGGCACCGTAGCGGTAACGTGGCCGCGCGGTGCTGCCGTCTCCTTTGGGATGGGGGGACAGGGGGCCTCCTATGTGTGGGCCCGGGGGGGGGAGGTGGACATCGTCGCGGTGTACCTCCCTCCCTCCTGGCCTCTTCGGCGGGTCCAGCAACAGCTGGACGAATTGGGGGCTCGCATCAGAGCCTCCCTGGGACGGCCGACCCTGGTGGCGGGGGACTTCAACGCAAAAGCCGCGTCTTGGGGTTCCCCGCACACCGATGTCAGGGGGGAGGTCGTTGAGCACTGGGCGGCGGAACTTGGCCTCGTCCTGCTCAACGTCGGCGGAGTCCCGACGTGCGTGGCGTGGAGGGGGGAGTCTATCGTGGACCTCACGTGGGCCTCCCCCTCTGCGCGTCCCTGGGTTAGGGACTGGCGCGTCGTGGACGACGTCGAAACGTTGTCGGACCACCGATACATAGAGATGGAGATCGCGGTGGGCCGGGGAAGGGCCCCGGGGGGATGGCGGGACCGGCGCCGGGACGCGCCCGGGCCGTTTAAAAGGTGGGCCGTGGGGAGGCTGGATTGCGACCGGCTCCGCGGCTTCCTCGAGGCTGGGACGTGGTCGGGCGCCGGGGGCCCTCCGCCTGGGGCGGACCGCGCGGAGTGCGGGGCGCGTGCCCTGTCGGGTCTTCTCGCCCGGGCGTGCGACTTCGCGATGCCCAGGGTGGGACGACAGGTCCGGCGGTCGGTGTACTGGTGGTCCGACGAGCTGGCCGGGCTGCGGCGGGCCGCGGTTACGGCCAGGAGAGGCTGGACGAGAGCCAGGAGGAGAAGGGGCTCCTCCCCGTCGCCCGGGCTCCTCGCCACCGTCGAGGAGGCCTGGGATGGGTACAGGGCCGCGAGGAGGCTCCTTGGCCGCGCTATAGCCGCGGCCAAAAATAGGGCCTGGGAGGAGCTCCTCCGCACCATCGACGACGATCCGTGGGGGAGACCCTATCGGATCGTCATGGGTAAGATGGTGCGGGGGAGCGGGGCCCCTCCTCCCCCGCGTGCCGGGGGAGAAGGGGACCCGATGAGGGAAATCGTGGAGGCCCTCTTCCCGGCGGATCCGGCGGAAGCCGGGCCGCCGCCGGCTGGGCGGAGCCAACGAGGGCCCCCCCCGGACGGCGAAGGGTGGAGGGTCTCCGCGAATGAGATCCGCGAGGCCATCAGGCGGCTCCGGGGTGGGGGGGTGAAAGCCCCCGGCCCGGATGGTATCCCTGGGCGGGTAATCGCCTGCTCGGGCGGCCTGCTGGAGGGCTCTCTCCGCCGGGTTTACGACGCCTGCCTGGAGGAGGGGGTTTTCCCCGGGGTGTGGAAGGAGGCGCGCCTCGTGCTCCTCCCGAAGGAGGGCAGGCCGCCCGGGGACCCCTCGAGTTACCGCCCGATTTGCCTTTTGGGCGAGCTCGGGAAGGTGCTCGAGAGGGTATTGGCCTCGCGGATCTTACGGTGCCTGGGGGCCGACGGGGCTCGTGGTTTACACGAGTCCCAGTTCGGCTTTAGGCGGGGGAGGTCCACCATCGACGCCATCGGGGAGGTGGAGTCGATGGTGGCCCGCGGCATGGAGGAGGGGGGGGGGGTTGATCGCGGTGTCCCTAGACATCAAAAACGCTTTCAACTCCCTCCCCTGGTGCCACATCAGGGGGGCACTGAGGAGGGGGGGGGTGCCTCCGTACCTCCGTAGGGTGGTGCGGAGCTACCTCTCCAATAGGTGGCTGTTGGTGGGGGCGGGGCCCGGCGAGCCGGCTCGCCGGGTCCCGGTGACGCGCGGGGTCCCGCAGGGGTCGGTGTTAGGGCCGCTCTTGTGGATCCTCGCGTTCGACAGCGTCCTCAGGGTCCCCCTGCCCCCCGGTTGCCGGGTCGTGTGTTACGCGGATGACACACTAGTCCTGGCGGCTGGGGGAGAAAGATGGGAGGCGGAGGCGCGGGCGGGCGATGCGGTGGCCGCCGTGGTCGGACGCATCGGGGCCTTGGGCCTTCGCGTCTCGGTCGATAAGACCGAGGCGATGGCCTTTGGCCCGGGGAGGGCGAGGCCCGGGTTCGTCCGGGTGGCGGGCGGCCGAGTGGAGATCGGCCGCTCCATCCGGTACCTGGGCCTGGTGTTGGACGACCGCGGGCGATACCGCGAGCACTTTGCTCGCCTCGCGCCTCGCCTGGGGAAAGCCGCGGCGGCGCTGTCGCGGCTGCTCCCCAATGTGGGGGGCCCGGGGGGGGGGACCCGACGGCTGTACGCGTCGGTGGTCCTCTCCATGGCGCTCTACGGAGCGCCAATCTGGGCCCGGGAGGGGAGAGGGGTCGACCTGGACCGGGCGATGGCCCCCCTGCGTCCGGTCGAGCGCAGGATGGCCGTTCGCCTGTCCAGGTCGTACCGTACGGTGGCGGTGGCGGCCGGCGCCGTCCTCGCGTGTGTCCCGCCCTGGGACCTGGTCGCGCGGGCTAGGGCCGACGCGTACTGGGCCCTTAGGGCGGCGAGGCTGCGCGGAGGGGGGGAGGTGACCGCGAGGGCCGTGGGTGAGGCGGGGGAGGCCGCCCGCCGGGAGATGATGGCGCGGTGGAAGCGCCGGCTCCTGGCGGGGGACCTCCGGTACGGCCGCAGAACTGTGGAGGCGGTCGGCCCGCTTCTGGATCAGTGGGTCGACGTGGCGAGGGGAAGGGTCACCTTCCATGTGGCGCAGGTGGTCTCCGGGCACGGGTGCTTCGGGGACTACCTGTGCCGCATAGGCAAAGAGGGCGGCGCTGGCTGCCACCAGTGCGGGGACGCGGCCGACTCGGCGCAGCACGCCTTGTCGGCGTGTCCCGCGCACAACGAGGCGAGGCGGGCGTTGGTGGAGACCATTCGCCCGTCGGACCTCTCCCTGGGGGCGGTCGTGCGGGTCGCGACCGCCTCCCGGGAAAATTGGAGGGCGTTCTCCTCCTTCTGCTCCGCGATCATGGAGCGGAGGGAGGCGGACGAGAGGGTAAGGAGGGGGGAGGTTAGTCCACCCTCCTCGCCCTCTGCGGATGGGCGGGGCGGTGACGAGGGTCGCCGCCGCCGCTGTCTCCGGGGGATCCCGGCGCATCTTAGAGATGCGGGGATTACCCGGAGGGGAGAGGGATGACGGTATGGGGGGGCTGCGGGGGGGGACGACCGGACGCAACTAGCGTCGGGCTTCCTCCATCGTTTGCCTCCCCGCCGTCGATCGGATAGCCGGGGGGGCTCTCGCTGGAGCGAGGGCCCTTACTTGGGATGGTCGGCGGGGGGAGGAGTGGGGTGTCGGGCGCCTGGGCCCGCGTGCCTTCTTTGGGAGGGGCGGGCCTGGTGGCCCCCCCCCTCCTTTCCCCGCTGAGGACGCGCCGCTCCGGTTGATGGGAGCGGTGACGTTGAGAGGCGGAACGGGCGGGGCGGCGCTGCGTCGATAGCGTCGACGACGGCGGCGCCGCCTCGCCCTCCCCCGGCCCGCGTTGTTGGAGCCCGACGCTGGCCGGGGTGTGTAGGCGGGTGGACGGGCGAGCGCGTCGTGTGATGCCGCCCGTTTGCCCGCCCCCCTCCGCCCGGTACCGGGGTGTTGGAACCGGGCGAGAGGCATGATGCTGCGCGCCCCCCCCTCTGAATCTCTCCCCCACGTCGGGGAGCGGAGGGAGGGGTGCGCAGTCGGGGTAGGCGGCCTTCGCGACAAGTTCGGGGCGGGGACCGGGATCCCCGTTCGGCTGACCGACCCCGGCGGGAGGTAGACTCGGGGGGTAGATGGCCCCCCTCGGGTTGGGGAGGGGCGGGAGGGGGTTTTGTCCCCTTCCCGTCCCTCCACGGGAGGAAGGGTCGCCGGACCCATAAGGCGCGGGCTCCCCGGAAGTAATGCTACAGCGGTTCCCGGGGAGCTCGATAAAACGCCCAGACGGCCATCCGGAGTGGTTTTAGTCGGTAGGCCTGCCCGTTGCACTCCGAGGGTGCGAGACCGCACAGGTCCGATTCGCATCCGAGGGGGCGGGAGTCCGACATACCCCGGGTTATTCCCGGAGGCCCGGGGATCCATGAGGATTTCCACTCCGTCAAAAAAAAAAAAAAAAAAAAAAAAAAAAAAAAAAAAAAAAAGGTTAGGTTAGGTTAGGTTAGGTTAGGTTAGGTTAGGTTAGGTTAGGTTAGGTTAGGTTAGGTTAGGTTAGGTTAGGTTCCCTCTCGCGGTGCGCCACCTTGTCGTGGTGAGAGGGCTCCCCTGATGGTCCTTGTGGCCTTGATCCCGGGTGGACTTGTCCGCTTGGGAGACGGGCCGCGGGCCGTCGGGGGTCTAAGAGCGCACCGTACGGCCTCGGCTGTACGTGTACGGGAGGGAGAGAAGGAAAACTCTGTAAAACCCGGTGAAGGACACACTGTCAACAAACCAAATTTATGGAAGATGCCCAAAAAGAAGAAGGATGTTACCGGCCCAGGGGTACTCGGAGCCCCAGGGCCCGGCGCGCAGGGGGGTATAGTCCCGGCCCCCCCCGCGTCGTCATCGAGCGGCGGGCATCTTGCGTTAGTGGGGGTGTCCGGAGCCTCGTGGAAGAGGCTCTGGTCCGGCGACGGGGATAACGTCGTCGAGGGGGTGGTGCGTGCGGCCCTGGTGCGGGACGCGCGCTCTCGCGATTGGGACGGCCTCGTCCAGGCGTGGGACGAGGTCTTCCTCAGGTGGCGGGCAGATGGGGGGAGCGATGCGGTCATGGTGGACCTCATCGCTCGCCTAGTCTGGGACCGAGAGGGGAGGGCCGAGCACTTCAAGGAGAAGCGTGAGGCCCTCCTTGAAAGGTGTCGGGATCTCGAGGAGGAGATCAGGGGCCTGCGCGAGTCCCATGAGAGGGAGGTCCGGGACCTGCGCGAGGCCCTTAATGGTGAGGTTGCTCGGGGTCTGCGGGAGGCTGTCGGGCAAGGGCTCCGGTCCCGGTTGGAGGGTCTTCTGACCCGGAGCCCCGAGAGAGTGAGCCGGGGCACCGGCTCTGGGCATGTGGACGTCGTTAACCGGCGAGTTGGGCCGGGGCGTCCCATGCCCGGAAAGAGGGTCTCCAGGGGGACTGATCCCGTAGTGTGGGATCCGCCCCCTGGGGTTAAGGTAGTGGACCGCTGCGTCGGCACGGACCCGGTCGGGTGCGTGGACCGTTCGGTCGGCCCCGACTGTCCGGGCGGCCGGCGCGCGGTCGACGAGAGGGATCCCGCTTTAGGGACGTCGGGGGGCGGGGGGGGACACTGGCCAAAACGCACGGCCTTGTTCCCCCCAACCTCCGAGCGAGAGGGGTGGCCCCGGGTCGGGCGCCGGGAGGGCAGTCATGTGCTTCCGGTGCCTGGTCCGGGGCCACATTGGGCGTGACTGTCGGGGCCCGTATCGTGGCAATTTATGCTATCGGTGCGGGGCTCCGGGTCACGTGGCGAGGGGGTGCAGTGGGGCACTTAGGTGCCCAGTCTGCGCCGGTTCCGGGGGGGTCGCCGACCACAAGTTGGGGTCGGCGAGCTGCCCCGCCCGGCGGTCGGGAGGACGGCCGTGTAAGGGCAGTGGCGGCGAGGCGGAAATTCCGAGAGAGGAAGAGGGCCGTCGGGGGTGGGGGGTTTGCCCCCCTCCCCCCCCGGCGGCCCGGCGAGCAGGCGGGGCTGGCTCGCGCGGGGCGTGGGTGGGGGGGACTTGTCCCCCTCCCCTGTACGGGAGGGCCCGGAAGCGGGCGGACAGGGCGGGACATGGGGCTTCCGCGGGGCTGGATGAGGGCCCCGCGGGACCCGCGTTGTTGGAGGTGCTCGCCGGGATCGCGAGCAGTGTCGCGATCCTGGCGAGACGAGTGTGGGGGGGCGAGGGATGCGGCGTCACTCGTGGGCGTGGCTCCCTCGCTCTTTCCCGGCGGGTGCGCGGGAGCGGGGTCAAGTGGCCCCCTCCGCGCCCGTAGGCCGGTGTTGGTGGTGGCGCGCCGGTTCCGGGTCCCTTTCTGGGACCCCCGGGACCGGCGCGCTGGATTGGGGGATGGCCCGGGGGGGGGGCTATCGGGACGGGCCGCTCGCGGCCCTCTCTCGTTTCTCCCCCTCCTGAGCGGATGGTGGGGCGGGGCCCTCGCGGTGTGAGCGAGAGTCCGCGCTCGGAGGGACGGTGGAGGGGGGGGCGGAGCGACTGGCGCCTGGGCTTACGCGCCTCCTTGTGAGGGGCGGGCCCCGTGCCTTGCTCTTTGGCCCCCCTCCTCATCGAAGACGCGCCGCTTCCGGTGGCGGGGGCGGTGGCGTCACGGGATGGAACGGGCGGGGCGGTGCCGCGTCGTACTTAACGACGGCGGCGCCGCCTCGCCCGCCCCCCGGCCCGCGTCGTTTACGGACGCCGGTTGGGGTGTGAGTGGGCGGGTTTGCGGGCGAGCGCGTAGTAGTGCCGCCCGCTTACCCGCCTCCCTCCGCCCGGTCCTGGGGAGTTTGGGACCGGGCGAGAGGCATGATGCTGCGCGCCCCCCCCTCTGATTCTCTCCCCCACGTCGGGGAGCGGAGGGAGGGGTGCGCAGTCGGGGGAGGCGGCCTTCGCGACAGGTTCGGGGCGGGGACCGGGATCCCCGCTCGGCCGACCGACCCCGACGGGAGGGAGACCCGGGGGGTGGATGGCCCCCTTCGGGTTCGAGGGGGGGGCGGGAGGGGGTTCTGTCCTCTTCCCGTCCCTCCACGGGATGTAGGGTTCGCCTACGCAACCCTAGGGCGAGGGCTCCCCGGAAGTAATGCTACAGCAGTTCCCGGGGAGTCCGACTAAACGCCCTGACGGCCATCCGGAGTGGTTTTAGTCGGTAGGCCTGCCCGTTGCACACCGAGGGTGCGAGACCGCATAGGTCCTATTCGCACCCGAGGGGGCGGGAGTCCGACATACCCTGGGCCCTTCCCGGAGGCCCGGGGATCCATGAGGATTTCCACTCCGTCACAAAAAAAAAAAAAAAAAAAAAAAAAAAAAAAAAAGGTTAGGTTAGGTTAGGTTAGGTTAGGTTAGGTTAGGTTAGGTTAGGTTAGGTTAGGTTAGGTTAGGTTAGGTTAGGTAGTAGGTTAGGTTAGGTTCCCTCTCGCGGTGCGCCACCTTGTCGTGGTGAGAGGGCTCCCCTGATGGTCCTTGTGGCCCCGATCCCGGGTGGACTTGTCCGCTTGGGAGACGGGCCGCGGGCCGTCGGGGGTCTAAGAGCGCACCGTACGGCCTTCGGCTGTACGTGTACGGGAGGGAGAGAAGGAAAACTCTGTAAAAACCCGGTGAAGGACACACTGTCAACAAACCAAATTTATGGAAGATGCCCAAAAAGAAGAAGGATGTTACCGGCCCAGGGGTACTCGGAGCCCCAGGGCCCGGCGCGCAGGGGGGTATAGTCCCGGCCCCCCCCGCGTCGTCATCGAGCGGCGGGCATCTTGCGTTAGTGGGGGTGTCCGGAGCCTCGTGGAAGAGGCTCTGGTCCGGCGACGGGGATAACGTCGTCGAGGGGGTGGTGCGTGCGGCCCTGGTGCGGGACGCGCGCTCTCGCGATTGGGACGGCCTCGTCCAGGCGTGGGACGAGGTCTTCCTCAGGTGGCGGGCAGATGGGGGAGCGATGCGGTCATGGTGGACCTCATCGCTCGCCTAGTCTGGGACCGAGAGGGGAGGGCCGAGCACTTCAAGGAGAAGCGTGAGGCCCTCCTTGAAAGGTGTCGGGATCTCGAGGAGGAGATCAGGGGCCTGCGCGAGTCCCATGAGAGGGAGGTCCGGGACCTGCGCGAGGCTCTTAATGGTGAGGTTGCTCGGGGTCTGCGGGAGGCTGTCGGGCAAGGGCTCCGGTCCCGGTTGGAGGGTCTTCTGACCCGGAGCCCCGAGAGAGTGAGCCGGGGCACCGGCTCCGGGCATGTGGACGTCGTTAACCGGCGAGTTGGGCCGGGGCGTCCCATGCCCGGAAAGAGGGTCTCCAGGGGGACTGATCCCGTAGTGTGGGATCCGCCCCCTGGGGTTAAGGTAGTGGACCGCTGCGTCGGCACGGACCCGGTCGGGTGCGTGGACCGTTCGGTCGGCCCCGACTGTCCGGGCGGCCGGCGCGCGGTCGACGAGAGGGATCCCGCTTTAGGGACGTCGGGGGGCGGGGGGGGACACTGGCCAAAACGCACGGCCTTGTTCCCCCCAACCTCCGAGCGAGAGGGGTGGCCCCGGGTCGGGCGCCGGGAGGGCAGTCATGTGCTTCCGGTGCCTGGTCCGGGGCCACATTGGGCGTGACTGTCGGGGCCCGTATCGTGGCAATTTATGCTATCGGTGCGGGGCTCCGGGTCACGTGGCGAGGGGGTGCAGTGGGGCACTTAGGTGCCCAGTCTGCGCCGGTTCCGGGGGGGTCGCCGACCACAAGTTGGGGTCGGCGAGCTGCCCCGCCCGGCGGTCGGGAGGACGGCCGTGTAAGGGCAGTGGCGGCGAGGCGGAAATTCCGAGAGAGGAAGAGGGCCGTCGGGGGTGGGGGGTTTGCCCCCCTCCCCCCCGGCGGCCCGGCGAGCAGGGCGGGGCTGGCTCGCGCGGGGCGTGGGTGGGGGGGACTTGTCCCCCTCCCCTGTACGGGAGGGCCCGGAGCGGGCGGACAGGGCGGGACATGGGGCTTCCGCGGGGCTGGATGAGGGCCCCGCGGGACCCGCGTTGTTGGAGGTGCTCGCCGGGATCGCGAGTAGTGTCGCGATCCTGGCGAGACGAGTGTGGGGGGGCGAGGGATGCGGCGCCACTCGTGGGCGTGGCTCCCTCGCTCTTTCCCGGCGGGTGCGCGGGAGCGGGGTCAAGTGGCCCCCTCCGCGCCCGTAGGCCGGTGTTGGTGGTGGCGCGCCGGTTCCGGGTCCCTTTCTGGGACCCCCGGGACCGGCGCGCTGGATTGGGGGGATGGCCCGGGGGGGGGGCTATCGGGACGGGCCGCTCGCGGCCCTCTCTCGTTCTCCCCCCTCCTGAGCGGATGGTGGGGCGGGGCCCTCGCGGTGTGAGCGAGAGTCCGCGCTCGGAGGGACGGTGGAGGGGGGGGCGGAGCGACTGGCGCCTGGGCTTACGCGCCTCCTTGTGAGGGGCGGGCCCCGTGCCTTGCTCTTTGGCCCCCCTCCTCATCGAAGACGCGCCGCTTCCGGTGGCGGGGGCGGTGGCGTCACGGGATGGAACGGGCGGGGCGGTGCCGCGTCGTACTTAACGACGGCGGCGCCGCCTCGCCCGCCCCCCCGGCCCGCGTCGTTTACGGACGCCGGTTGGGGTGTGAGTGGGCGGGTTTGCGGGCGAGCGCGTAGTAGTGCCGCCCGCTTACCCGCCTCCCTCCGCCCGGTCCTGGGGAGTTTGGGACCGGGCGAGAGGCATGATGCTGCGCGCCCCCCCCCTCTGATTCTCTCCCCCACGTCGGGGAGCGGAGGGAGGCGTGCGCAGTCGGGGGAGGCGGCCTTCGCGACAGGTTCGGGGCGGGGACGGATCCCCGCTCGGCCGACCGACCCCGACGGGAGGGGAAACCGGGGGGTGGATGGCCCCCTTCGGGTCGGAGGGGGGGCGGGAGGGGGTTTGTCCTCTCCCGTCCCTCCACGGGATGTAGGGTTGCCTACGCAACCCTAGGGCGAGGGCTCCCCGGACGTAATGCTACAGCAGTTCCCGGGGAGTACGACTCTAAACGCCCTGACGGCCATTCCGGAGGGTTTTAGCGGTTATGCCTTGCCCGTTGCCACACCGAGGGTGCGAGGACCAGCATAGGTCCTATTCGCACCCGAGGGGGCAGGGAGTCCGACCATACCCCGGGCCCTTTTCCCGGAGGCCCGGGGATCCATGAGGATGTCCACTCCGTCACAAAAAAAAAAAAAAAAAAAAAAAAAAAAAAAAGGTTTTTAGGTTAGTTAGGTTAGGTTAGGTAGTTAGGTTAGGTAGGTACGTAGGTTAGGTAGGTCTAGGTTAGGTTAGGTTAGGTTAGGTTAGGTTAGGTTAGGTTAGGTTAGGTTAGGTTCCCTCCCTCTCGCGTGCGCCACCTTGTCGTGGTGAGAGGGCTCCCCTGATGGTCCTTGTGGCCTTGATCCCGGGTGGACTTGTCCGCTTGGGAGACGGGCCGCGGGCCGTCGGGGGTCTAAGAGCGCACCGTACGGCCTCGGCTGTACGTGTACGGGAGGGAGAGAAGGAAAACTCTGTAAAACCCGGTGAAGGACACACTGTCAACAAACCAAATTTATGGAAGATGCCCAAAAAGAAGAAGGATGTTACCGGCCCAGGGGTACTCGGAGCCCCAGGGCCCGGCGCGCAGGGGGGTATAGTCCCGGCCCCCCCCGCGTCGTCATCGAGCGGCGGGCATCTTGCGTTAGTGGGGGTGTCCGGAGCCTCGTGGAAGAGGCTCTGGTCCGGCGACGGGGATAACGTCGCCGAGGGGGTGGTGCGTGCGGCCCTGGTGCGGGACGCGCGCTCTTCGCGATTGGGACGGCCTCGTCCAGGCGTGGGACGAGGTCTTCCTCAGGTGGCGGGCAGATGGGGGGAGCGATGCGGTCATGGTGGACCTCATCGCTCGCCTAGTCTGGGACCGAGAGGGGAGGGCCGAGCACTTCAAGGAGAAGCGTGAGGCCCTCCTTGAAAGGTGTCGGGATCTCGAGGAGGAGATCAGGGGCCTGCGCGAGTCCCATGAGAGGGAGGTCCGGGACCTGCGCGAGGCCCTTAATGGTGAGGTTGCTCGGGGTCTGCGGGAGGCTGTCGGGCAAGGGCTCCGGTCCCGGTTGGAGGTCTTCTGACCCGGAGCCCCGAGAGAGTGAGCCGGGGCACCGGCTCTGGGCATGTGGACGTCGTTAACCGGCGAGTTGGGCCGGGGCGTCCCATGCCCGGAAAGAGGGTCTCCAGGGGGACTGATCCCGTAGTGTGGGATCCGCCCCCTGGGGTTAAGGTAGTGGACCGCTGCGTCGGCACGGACCCGGTCGGGTGCGTGGACCGTTCGGTCGGCCCCGACTGTCCGGGCGGCCGGCGCGCGGTCGACGAGAGGGATCCCGCTTTAGGGACGTCGGGGGGCGGGGGGGACACTGGCCAAAAACGCACGGCCTTGTTCCCCCAACCTCCGAGCGAGAGGGGTGGCCCCGGGTCGGGCGCCGGGAGGGCAGTCATGTGCTTCCGGTGCCTGGTCCGGGGCCACATTGGGCGTGACTGTCGGGGCCCGTATCGTGGCAATTTATGCTATCGGTGCGGGCTCCGGGTCACGTGGCGAGGGGTGCAGTGGGGCACTTAGGTGCCCAGTCTGCGCCGGTTCCGGGGGGGTCGCCGACCACAAGTTGGGGTCGGCGAGCTGCCCCGCCCGGCGGTCGGGAGGACGGCCGTGTAAGGGCGGTGGCGGCGGAGGCGGAAATTCCGAGAGAGGAAGAGGGCCGGCGTCGGGGTGGGGGGTTTTCCCCCCTCCCCCCCCGGCGGCCCCGGCGAGGCAGGCCGGGGCT
>NW_023415413.1:0-12468 GCF_013373865.1 Monomorium pharaonis | reverse complement strand
CAATTATGATTGCATAAATTATCCTCTGTTAGTATTTAAAAAAATGTCATTGATCGATAGCGATTCTTTTTATCTGGCTAATCGGTGCGAAGAATGGGAGAGAAACTTTCTTTTTAATTTGTCCGAAATAGCGTCATCGGCACGCACTGCGGAATTAAATTTAACGGAACGGTGGTGGAGGCGGTTCCGCCACCGGGAACGCGCAATTATGGGGCAGCACGTGCGTGAGAAGAAGTTATTAACCCTCGCTTGCCAAGCTGATTTTATTTCCGGGGGAGGACACAGAGCAGGAAGTGGAAACGCACAGAGGACGTTCGTGCATTTAAGTCTAATGTTGCGTTACAAGATAACCGGCAAACGGATTAGTATTCTACCTCTCCACTCCTCGTTTTCGACGACAGTACTGTTGTTATTTCGAGCAGTGGATCTAAAACAGGGGTTAATGACATTTTTTCTATGTTACAATTAAAATCGGATCAAAGGTGATAAAACTATTTATGAGAATAAAAAAATTAATAATAATAAAAAAATTCATTAAATTGTCTTCGTTTACTTAACTCATAAAGAAATTTTATCTACAGTGCATTTAAAATTATCTTCCCCATTCGTGTATGAGCTATTTCATGCAAGCAACTTGTGGAAGAAAATAGAAGAATAAACTTTTTATTTTATTTTATCAAATTAAAATGAATTCTCGAGATATTTCTCAAAAAATTTCAACAAATGAGATAATATTGTGCATAATATATACTTTAAAAATGTACTGATATCATACAGAAAGAAAGATTTTTTGCTAAAGTGTCTAAAAATTCAACTAAATGTAGATCTAAAAATGATTTTATTATACCACCTATAATTAGAACACTCAAATTGTTGCTAGCTATATTTTTAGATAGGTCAACAAGATTCCCTCTTTCTGTGTAAAAAAAAAATATATTGGAAAACATACACAAAGTACCCTATTGTAATGTACAATCTTAAAATCTTTTTCCGTTCACTCGAGACCTCCCGTTCCTCTACGGAATAAACGCTTGTTGAATCGGATGGGTGTTTTAAGGGGATGCTAAAGTTGTCCTGTTTTACCGACAATTTAATTTCTCACTAATCTTTTAATTGCGTTTACAGAATGAAAAATCCTTCTCCAGAATTAAAATATAAACGATAACAATTCTGTATCGTAACGATTTTGTAGGAAAAACGACAAAAAATTATAAAATTGTCGGCTTCTGGCGCCGACTTGTAACAAAATGTGCCTAATATAAAAATTTTAGACCTCGTATGCATAAATCAAGCCTGCAGGCAAGAAAAGTGAACATTTACGAACAATATTACGCTTTCAGATTGAGCGTAGGTGTTCTAATAAAAAAGATTACTGTGTAACAAAATTTCATGTCTGAAAATTTCGTGTACCTGCCTGAAATGCATATATATAACATATATATTGGTTGACGGATGTTTGGATAGATGTCGCTACTTTAGTTCAGCACTTTCTCGCTTCTTTTTACCATCGAACTGTACGCTTGCACCCCCCCCCACACACACACACACACACACACACACGCGCGCGCGCACGCACGCACGCACGCACGCACGCACGCACGCACGCGCACATATACGTGCATAGATTGCGTACAAGAATTGCGTATATAGAGTAAAATGAGACAGAGAGAGAGAGAGAGAGAGAGAGAGAGAGAGAGAGAGAGAGAGAGAGCATGCACGTGCAAGCGCGGGCGTGCCAAATTTTCAGACACGAAATTTTGTTACACAGTAATCTTTTTTATTAGAACGCCTACGCTCAATCTGAAAGCGTTGTATTGTTCTTAAATGTTCACTTTTCTTGTCTGCAGGCTTCATTTATGTGTAGAAAGTCCAAAATTCTTACATCAAGCACATTTTGTGACAAGACAGAAATCACGACAGAAATTTTTAGAAAGTTCTGGCGCTTTATATATCACATTTGTAACATCGTTTTCAAGAAGGCTCTTTGGCGACAAGCAATGAGCAAGTGCCTATCGATCTGCCGACCCGGGTTCAATTCCATAGTTTTTTTTTTTTACTTATTTTTTATAATAATATATACAATCAACCAAACTTTTTTATTACGTAAGACGAGATTTATTAATTGTTTTAAATTTTTTTGTACAAAATTATTTTTTTTTAGACTAAAGCAC
This sequence comes from Monomorium pharaonis, assembly GCF_013373865.1. Lineage (NCBI taxonomy): Eukaryota > Metazoa > Arthropoda > Insecta > Hymenoptera > Formicidae > Monomorium > Monomorium pharaonis. The sequence goes on along the minus strand of NW_023415413.1, from coordinate 10,297 downwards.
AATTACGGTCAGGTCTAAAAATTTGCAAAAATGAAGAAATGAAATTGAAAGTTTTGACTTACGTATAAAAAATAATCACAAAATAAATAAAGAAAAAATCTTTATTTATCATATTATTAAAATATAGACTATATATTTTATTCAATATTTATAATAAATAAAAAAAAGATTTATAGTAATATTTTTTTAATATTAATAAATATTTTATAAATATTTTTATAATATTTATAATAAATCTTTTTAATCTGTCAAATTTATAAAATATTTTGATAAATATTTATAAAATATTCAAATAAATATTAATATTTTTTAAATATTGTGTGCTATCTGGAAGTTTTATAGAAAAAAATTATTTTGTACAGAAAAATGTAAAACAAATCTTGTCTTACGTAATAAATAATTTTTGTAGATTGTACATATTATTATTTAAAAAAATAAAAAAAACTGCGGAATTGAACCCGGGTCGGCAGATCGGTAGGCACTCACCCGTTGCCTGTTGCTAAACAGCCTTCTTGGAATCAATGTTACAGACGCGGTATATAAGTCGCTAGAACTTTCTGAAAATTTCTGATGTGGACTCGTCACAAAATGTGTTTTATGTTAAAAAGTTACTTTGTACGCATTAATGAAACCTGAGTACAGGTAAAGTGAACATTTCGGAACAATACTACGCTTTCAGATTGAGCGTAGACGTTCTAATAAAAAAGATTACTGTGTAACAAAATTTAGTAAGCCTGTACGAAACACGTAGTGGTAGATTAGTTTACAATTCAGATAGACATCGCTAATTTAGTCGAGCACTTTCTCGCTTCTTACCATCAAAATGTAAAATTTTTGCATTATTACAATAACCAATATTTTTTCTAATACAAAAAAAGAGCTCGAACCGCTCGAGCTATAACACGGCCTGAATCAAGCATCGGCGCGGTGCGGCGAAATGTAAGATGCGTGGCAACAACGCGCTTCGTCTTCTTCCCCCTCTTCCGCTGGCTGCCACCGCTTCTACGTCTCGTTCTCGAGCCGTATTTCCTTGGCGTGCTCTCATTTCAGGGCCGCCGCTAAATATTCTAAGCGCCCGTGTGTAAGTTTAAATTTCCCGTGTTATAATCCGGATCATTTCTGAGAATATTGGCAAGCATATAAAATAAAATAAAGAAATTATAAAGTATTTTGAAAAAATTTTATAAAATTACTAAAAATTTATAACGAAAATATAACCTGATGGTGCTGCCCACGTGCAATGCACGTTTTGCATACCCACTTACGGCGTCCTTGTCTTACTTGTATAATTTGAAAAATTAATATCTCAGTTATTGCAATAATGAAAAACAGTAATGGACTTTTACGATATAAATATTTTACACTATAGAAATATTGTACACCTTAGGCATCCTATACATGTATAATTCTCTAAAAGATTTATTGCATTTATATACACTATATATCATTTTTATACATATATAAATTTTTATTTTTCAAATTGATAAGCACATTTTGTTACGAGTTCATTGAAATTTTTAGATAATTTTGGCGTTTTATATGTCGCGTCTGTAAAAATGAATTCAAGAATGCTCTTTAGCGACGGGCAATAGGCGAGTGCCTGCCGATCAGAGTTCAATTCCCGCCGTCAGTTTTGTCTTCTTTATTTTAAATACAATGTACAAAATTTTTTTATTAACATAAAACAAGATTTATTAATTGTTTTAAATTTTTCTGTACAAAATAATTATTTTTATATATCAATAAAGCACAATTAATATTAATTTTGCGACAATTTTTACGTATTGTATCTGAAAAGGGGAAAAATATAACGCTATTTCAATGCAAATTTTATTCATTATATTTTATATAATGTTATAAATTAAAATTAATGAGAAATAAAAAATTTAATGTAAAAACTTTTAATTTAATTTATTCATTATTCCAAATTTTTTGACCTGACTGTACGAACGGTTAGTCTCTTCTATACTTGTTAATAAAAAATTTTTGTACATTGTATTAAAAAAGAATACAGCTACAATTAAACCCGGATCGGCACATTGGTAGGTACTCGCTTATTGCCCGTCGCTAAAGAGCCTTCTTGAAATCAATGTTACAGACGCGGTATATGAACCACCAGAACTTTAAAAAAATTCTATTTGAAAACGGCTGAATGTTGCATTCTATCCTTTTGCCTATGTATTCTCCTAATGGAGTACTATACTACAAAAAGGTCATTCAAATCGGCGACTCTAAGTTCGCGCCTTCTCCTTGTCAGTTCAATTCGTGCTACCTCTAAACAAGCACTATGTCAAACATTTTCAGACGCTCTGTATATATAATATATATATAATTTAAGATTATATATGATATAATAAATACCGAAACAATCAATTGTGATGAAAGGACGACGCATAAAAATGTTAAAAAATTAATCACGAAAATCATGATAAATTCTTATATTTAGTTTTTATTAAAGCATGTATATCTATTTTACAAATTGTCACGCGTTGTATTGTACTAATCTCGTTGTTCTTCCATGCTCATTCCATGCTTATTCGTATGTGAAAAACTACGCGATGTTAGTTAAAACTTTTCCAAAATAGATGTTTTGGATGACATGTCATTTTTTGTTAATTAAAATTAAAGAAGGAATGGTTACAATTTTACAATTTTTAATGTGTAGAGAAAAGAATTGATAACGAGAGAGAAAGAGAGAGAGAGAGAGAGAGAGAGAGAGAGAGAGAATCGTCGGCGCGGGCGCCTACGCGAGACATATGCCGCGGTCGCTTCAGAATCAGTGCGGAGTTAGAAGGGGGTGGGGGGGGAGGGGGAGAAGAGCGCACGACTGGCGCCGGTGTCTCATGGATAGACGGAGCGCGATCCGTGTGTGTGACTGGGTACTTCTCGAGCAGAGGCTCGGAATCGCATCTTAGGGCGGCCCACCGCGTTCGCTTGTTCTCTCTCTCTCACTCCCTCGCTCACTCACTCACTCACTCACTCACTCACTCACTCACTCACTCACTCACTCACTCACTCACTCACTCACTCACTCACTCGCTCGCCCACTCACACACTCACTCACACATTCACACGCACTTATTTTCCGCGGCATGCAAATCTAACGTAATGTCAGGTTTTAAAAAACATGCTACGACAACAAATTGTAACGTAATCATGTTTGTTAATTAAAAAATAATTTCTAAAAAATATAATTTTACAAATATATTGGGAAACGTAATATAAAAAATTTAAATTTAGATGATTTTACATATCTTGTACGATTTTCTTTATTCTGTGCAGATAATTCAATATGTTATTGTAATAATTATTATATTTGTGTCATGGAATAATGTTATATTCCGGTTTATCCTCCAATTTTTCTTTGCTTATAATTTTTAATTATAAATTTTCAATATTTTACATTGATTTTTTATATTTTTATATTTTTTAAATTTAATGTAACTTGGACAATTTTTAAAGGCAATAAAACATGACTGTAAAAAAGAACTACGTAACAGACTCGTGACATCATTTATTTCTTATTTTTGATTCAAAATATATTCTGTATAATTCTGTAAAATATATTCAACAAGCATGTAATATATACATATCTTGAAAGGACTAACTAAGAAAAATATATAATGTTTTATGTATTGACACACAAATATTAATTACACAAAAACGATTGAAACATGTGGATTGCCTGCAAATTATTATAAACACAAGGTTTTTCCAAAAACAAAGATTAAATACAAATATGAAATTACATATTTCTCACTGAGAGATAAAAGTCAAAATAATAAGAACATTTCTTGTGACGTTTTTTTCGATATTTATTTGTTATAAAAAGATTTATGATGACAAAATATACATTTCTATGAAATACACCTCGTTTTTCTTGGTTTATTTCTTAGTAATAAAATTTTTTAAGTAAAAAGCATTACTTTTTATCAAAAAATGTTAAATATATTTCTTTAATAAATAGTTTATTTAAATACGGCGAAATAAAAGATAAATTTCTAGCAAATAAATAATTTATTTTTACGTTAGATGCAATCTCTTTAAATAAGACGTATTTAAAAAAATATATATTTTAGAAGAACATTTCACAGAATATTTTGTAGAAAAGTTTTATTTCATTTTCACAAACAAATTTTATAATAAATAAATATTGAAAAAAGTAATAAATATTTAGGTCTCAAAATTTGACATCTTTTTCTCTTTGTATATAGTATGAAATTAATGTTCTATATGTCTAACATCTAATATTAATTAATTTTTACAATAATATTTTTACAATAATAACTGACATTAAAAATATAATATGCAATTTATTTTATTGTTTTGTTTATTGTATTTATTGTTTTTAAAATTTTACTTCATTTTTTTAAATTAAAATTATTCCGATAAAGAATCTTACATCTGGTTTTACTTTTAGTATTAATTTATTTTATTTATTTTATTCAAACCAAAAATTTATCTTAATAAAATGGAATTAATTTTATACTACCATAAAATTGCGTATAATTTCATAATGCACACTCTTCTAACAGTAACTAGAAATATGTCTGAACAAAGCTCTACAATTTTTTTAATTTTCTATAACAAAAAATTATTACCGCAATATAAACACAATTTTAGAAATTATTAATTATAATATCTTTTAAAACTTTCATTATTAAATGGCTCGTGCTACAGCTTGTACTGTATTCTATATCGTTATAGTAGTATATATACACCATAAAGTAAACGGACTGACTTGTGTGCCGGTATTATCTACTGGACGAACTGTTTCGTGGCGCGAATTGTTACCGACGTAACGCGTTTGCACAAAACGACAACACGTGAGGAAGACGTTCACGTTGTAACGTGTGTCAGATCTCACGTGCAGAAAAATAATTGAGTAAATCAGTGAAGTGATTTATATAGTATAAATAATGAGTGAGACGTATAAGCGAAAGTATTTGCCACTTTCCCGTCGTCGACTTTCTACAAAGAGAGGCTGGGTACAAAGGTTAGTATCTATTATTATGTTCTATGAAGGAATTATTTTAACACCATAAGCCCAGATTGTCAAATGAAGGCAACGTGTTGCCATTTTGCTGTAACTTATTCCCTAAACTAAAGCCAAGGTGTTTTCTCAAACTGTCTGTTGATCTGACATCATGTAAAATTCTTCATTAGAATTCAACAAACTGGCGGAAAGTTGTCAACATGCATGCACAATTTGCTGTCAATGTGACAAGTTTATTATTTCTCAATGCATGCACTTGCAATTTCATAGGATGGAATTCATAGACGGATCTTAGTTCAAGAATTGTCAGTCTAGCTTCGAGCCGACTTGAGACTTACAATGAAATAACAGCATTGACGTCTCAAGATCGTGCTGATGGGTCTTGAATAAGATTCGATTATGAATACCGGCCATAAACTCATGAAAGTTATTTGCCCTCCTGATGCTAACTTTGTTCCACGATGACAGCAAATTGTGGGCAAGTTCACAACATACATGCAGTAATTTGCCCGATATGCTCAATCTTGCTTGGCTATCTGGGAGTGTGAAGGTTATTATATAGGCCAGTATTCATAGTCGGATCTTATATTTAAGATCATCTTAAGTACTGTCTTAAGATGCCATCAGCCAATCACAGAGCTGTATTAGCATCTTAAGATATTGCTTGAGACGATCTTGAAATAAGATTCGACTATGAATATCAGCCATAGCGTGTGTTATCTCATTTTTGTCTGTATGGAAAAAAAATGGTAAATGTAATTAGCAACTTTAAATGTGTATGTGTGTGTGAACCTGGCGTATTATTTCGTGAAAATTTATTAATTACTTAGGCCGGTATTCATAGTCGGATCTTATATTTAAGATCATCTAAGTACTGTTTTAAGATGCCATCAGCCAATACACAAAGCCGTATTAGTATCTTTTAAGATACTGCTTGAGACGATCTTGAAATAAGATTCAACTATAAATACCAGCCATAGAGTTCTGTTCTTATTTTCAATAATTATATAATTCCTTATAAATTGCATAAATAGTTTCGTTCAAGCAAAAAGTGTTCTAGTGTAAAGTGAAACACAAGACTAACAAAACGTCTTATGTTCCATATGATGAAAACTTTCGTCGCATAAAAACTATTTATGCAATTTATAAGGAATTATATAATTATTGAAAATAAGAACAGAACTCTGAGTAATTAATAAATTTTCACGAAATAATACGCCAGGTTCACACACACATACACATTTAAAGTTGCTAATTACATTTACTTTTTTTTTCCATACAGACGAAAATGAGATAACATACGCTATATAATAACCTAACCTAACCTAACCTAACCTAACCAAACTCTAACCTAACCTAACCTTCACCTAACCTTTACACTCCCAGATATTCAAGCGAGATTATCTTTAACATATCTTTGACACATTTTTATAATTAAAAAAATTCAATAATTAATTGTTTAAATAATTATATCTCAATGCTACTTTTTTCCGCAAAAATTTATTTTTAAAAAGTCGGGTGCTACATTCACACAGGTGACAAAAGTGGCTTTCTCAGTAATGTACAGATATGTTATTGTTTAGGTCAAAAATATAATAGTTATAAAACACCTCAAATAAATTAAAATTAATATTATATTTAAAAATTTTTGCAGGCGACGGTTAATGAAGCCGTTGCAAACAATTCTGGAAGATGATAATAGTATTGAAACAAACAATACTAAAAATCAATCTCTTTATTGTCAGGAGTCAATAAATCGAACTACTCCCGATGTGATAGATTTGGAAAATGCAACTGATAAAATATTAAACGTAAGTACAATCAAAGTAACAATCAAAGAAAATAAATACGAAAAAGTCGACAATAGCGAAAATGACGACGTACTTGTTGTTGACAACACAGGTGTTCTGGACATAGGTGCTATCCAAGAGAACTTACCTGAAGGTCGTCGCATTGTCGATCTACGTTTCGTATTGAGGGAAGTACGCAGGTCCTATGTTGAACATAAACGAGGAATAGATTGCTCGTTTAATGATTGGATACCTGTGAAGTTCCATTGCCGTGGGTTATTGACACAAGTATTTTACAAGTGTAAAATGTGTCATTATGAAACTAGCATTTGGTCAGAACCCACGGAATCTGATAAGCTAGATATTAATACAGCTGCTGTATCCGCAACGATTACAGCTGGAATTGGTTATTCAACGCTGCACGAGATGTGTGCAAGGAATGAATATTTCTTGCATGTCTGAAGTCACTTATATTAAATATCGAGAAAAAAGTTTTCGAAAATTTCAAGAAACTGCCTTGGAAAATATGAAAAAGGCAAGGCGAGATTGAAAAACAACTAGCGATAGAGATAATGAAGTAATAGATGGAAAGGGACTCATAGCTGTTGTGCGGATGGCCAGTTGGAAATAGAGATCGTACGGTAAAGGTTATGATTCCCTTTCCGGTGTGGTACAATACTTGGCTACCAGACACGGAAAGTTCTCTACCGTGGGTTGTTTTCAATAAATATTGCTCGCAATGTGGACTATGACGAGCGGCGAAATGGTTGTGAACCAAAAAATTCATAAGTTGCTTTAAAAATTTTGATCGCAATATAAGTTCCACACGTATGGAAAGCGATTGCTATTGCCACAAAGGTTTCAACTGTAGTATTGAAATGCAATGGATTAGTTTACAAAACACTTATCGCCGATGGCGACAGTAGTGTATATATAAAAGCATTAGAGACAATGATCCATATCGCAACTGATGATAACGGTTTTGAAAAAATAGAATGCAATAATATATGTTTCGCAATTTTGATAAAAAGATGGATATCGTAAGTGCAAATGACTCAATCGAAAACGAAAAAAAGACCTGGTTTTATTGAGACAAGAAAGATTGTTAAAAAATATAAGCAAAAAATTCGAGAGGAGGTGATGCAAGCAGCTTCGTTACAAAGAGAAAAAGACCGACCTCAGCATGAGAAGGTGAGGGAATTACGATTCGACATATTAAACATTCCCAGCCACGTGTACGGTGAGCATAAACGATGTAAGGAACGTGGTCGTGAATGCAAAATTGACCGTGAAACGGAAATAAATTATGTTCCGCATTTGAAATTACACGGTTTCTATCAAAAAATTATGGATGCTATCAAGTATCTAAGTATTCACGCCGATAGCTTGCTACAAAACGTAACGAATAATCCTGCAGAAGCGTATCATTCCAATATTTGCAAAGTACTGGGTGGAAAGCGTATATTTTTTGGCGCACGAGGTTCTTACAACGCCAGAATTGCAGGATCAGTTCTGCAACACAATACACAGCAAGTTCTTATAGAACTGCATCAAGGTATGGATAAAACTGTTCCTGTAATGGTTGAAAAGTTAGAAAAACAACGACAAATAAAAGTTACAAGAACCAGGGAATCTCGAAAAAACAGATGGGAGGAAAAGGAAATGGAAACAAGAATCAAAAACAGATTGTCATTATGGCCCCCAATCACAAAAACCAGATCTTCCAGATGACGTTTTTGAACAATTTCGGGAAAAACATATAGAAAAGCTTACCGAAAATGCAAAAAAATGGAAGCAAATCGAACGAGATACGATAGAACAGAGTGAATCCGAAATTTGGTTAGCATTGAGACGTGAAATGTTGACAGCATCCAATTTTGGAATTGTATGCCGTATGAGACCGACAACTTCTTGCGCATTGACAGTCAAGAATATTTTGTACCCTTCCGTAGTTGACACCGCAGGTATGAAGTATGGTCGAGAGAAAACGAAAAAGAAGCCATAAAAGTCTTGGCGACAAAATTGAACAAAGATATACAACCTTGCGGATTATTATTGATTATTAAAAACCCATGCCTTGGTGCTTCTCCTGATGGTCTCATAGAAGAAAATGGTCTGGTAGAAATTAAATGCCCTTTGTCTGCAGAACAATTGACAGCGGAAGAAGCCAACATAAAGACATTACCCGCTCTAAAAGGCATATTTGCTAAAAAAAATCAGGAGGAAATTAATCGGAATCACCGATTTTATTATCAAATCCAGGGTCATTAAACATTACGCGGCGAGAATATTGCATTTTAGCGATATGGACACCAAAAAGTATAAAATAGTGCATGTTAATAGAGATGCTACTTTTTGGAGTAATAAAATGTGCCTGCCTTATTGCGCTTCTATAATGAATGCATGTTACCAGAAATCTTGGACAGTCGCCATAATAGACACATGCCTATCAGGAATCCGACATATATTTTAGAAGCGCAAGCAGAAGCGGCAAAAAAAATTCATATTCGGACGGAAAATATTCCGCAAAATACAATACAAAATGAAGATATTCTAAAAGAAAAAAAAATAAAACGTGATTTTTCATCCACAGAAAAATCAAATAATGCTGCAGTAAATATAGAAGATGATGACTGCGTGATTGTCAGTTTTACTAAAGAGATGCAAAATAAAACTGACAAGCAAATGGCAAGTGTAAAAAAATACTTAGATGAAGAAATTCCTCTCATCTCAGATATAAAAAAAAATGTCTTGCCAATAAACAGCAGTAGATAGATGACGTTTCCTTAGCACAATTTTACGCGTTGTAAGTAAGAGAAACATCTCAATTTGAAACACAAAATGTGCTATATATAGCTTTTTCCCGATATGATTGAAGCTAGTCAAAGCAATAAAAGCTTACAAATCATAGGCGGAAATTGTAGCGATCACTGGCGATGTATTTTTTTTGATGGTAATAAACTTCATGTGTATGATAGTTTACCAACTGCACATATGAAAGATTGGTAGCCGAAGAAGAAGAAAAGAATATATACATCGTCGTTACCCTAAAATAGTCAAAATGACATTATATATGAAAAAGTTCAAACCCAACCTGATGGCACAAGTTGTGGAATTTATGCAGCAGCTTTTGCCACAACTGTAGCATTAGGAGATAGTCCTTGTAATAAAAATATTCCAAGGATGTAAAATGTATGAGACAACATTTTATCAGAATTATCGAGAATAATAAACTTATGCCTTTTCCCAGCATATAAACGTGTGGGCTTGTAAAATTATTACAACTTGATACGTTTACTTTGATACTTGAAGCGTCTACTTAGACGGGTACTGGAAAATTGATAATACCTGATGCGTCTATTTTGACAGCATTGATAAAATTGTTGTAAAAATGTACATTTTAAGCGGAGAAAACAAAGAAATGTTGGTTGTGTTTCACGGGACTGGGCGATGGAGGGGCCTATTCCATTAGTATAAAATTAACAATACTTTAGCATCTATTTAGACGGTA
>NW_023415412.1:0-18327 GCF_013373865.1 Monomorium pharaonis | reverse complement strand
TATTTCGATGAACAAAACAATGAATATCTTATTATTAGTATCTGTATTAATTTAAAAAAAATATATTAAACATTATATATGTAATATTAAATATTAAAATAATCTTTTTGTCAACATTTATGTATGTCATATTTAATGCAAATACAAAATAGAAATATGATATAATTGTTCGGTCAAACCATTGCGCGCGAAATGGTATTTAAGACCATAATCTAAAGTATCTCTTAAATAAATCGAATACTGTTAACTGGATGGATAATGAGGCGTGGGGGAGATCGAGGAAAACGACTATATCCGCCTCTCTCGTTCTTGAATTCAGTCCGTTTTCTTGTAAAAGCGACTTTCGCGGTACAGAGGTTAACGTCGCGACCTAGCCGCGAAAGCTCGTCCATATATACGTTAACCGATCTTTCCCCACGCAAACTGAACCATCGTGAGACCAAGTCGCTCGCGAGAACGAGTGTTTTGGTGCTCCGTGCACCGTTACGTCGAATTCCAGACAAGTATTTTGTCAGGAGCCTGAATGTACACTTCGTTCGGGATAAAGCATGATATAAAATGCAAATATTATATCTTACGTCATGCAAATTATTTCGTTATTATTTTATACCACGTTGAAAAGTTACTATTTTAAATTGTTTTGTTAATTATCTTTATTAAATTTAATATGTTTAACATATATATAAATTTTATTTCATCTTTTTCATTTTATCTCACAAAGTAAATAAAATAGTAAAATAATATATAATAATAATATAGATATTATAATTTCTATAAAATTATATAGAGTAAGCATTAATTGCAAATGGTACCACAAGAAAATAGGTGATAAAGTATAAAATTTTGTGTAAATGTCTTCTCTTAATTTGCGTACACGTTGCTCTTTTAACCACATCATCTGTCTTAGATCCCATACTCATAACATACAAATAACTTAGAACCGTTGTGTGATCATGAAAAAAGATAGTACACTAGAAAGATTCAAACTGACGGAGTTTAACGATCAGATCTACTACTATGATACATTGACAATTATTATTTAGTACGTATAACTGTACAGTCGTACAATGTTGCTTATAATTAAAGCAAGTTATGTGCTTTGTAGGAAATAAATCAGAATAGAATAGAATGCACAAAGTATATAGAAGAAAGTTTTCAAATTTATTTCTCGCAAAGAAACTTCTGTATATTTAATTTAATAAAATAACCTAAACATCAAAAGTCAAAAAGTCGGATGATCCACTTTATATGCGAGCATCGCTTTCGCTGTACCGCAATTTACAATACGTGAGTATTAATGTCCTTAGTAATTTGACATAGATATGCTCGCGTATCTAGGAAAATTTATGTTATTATAAATGCACTAGTTCACACGTACTAGTGCATTTTCTTTGCATCACGGCGGTCAAATAATTGCATTGTATAACATCATAATCTTCTTTCACTCCCGCGATCGTCGAACTTAGAAAGATTAATTATCTTTTCTGTCAAGTATAAATTATCGCGTTTAAAGTATCATGTATTGCATACGCAAAAATTTCTGTCTATGACAATCCTATAATATAATAATCTTTTTATTTATTATTAATTAATTTTTTTAAAGTCAATTAATATAAAAGATATTATAAATACATGCAACACCAAAGATTTATGATTATTTTATTAATTTAATATAAGGCATTATTTTTTTGTTTCTGTTTTAATATTTATTATTTATATTGCTGTAATTACAGTGTTACATATTTTTATTTCTTTAAATATATTTTTTCTAATTAAAAAAATAATTTATTTGCGCGCTGCATTTTGAAAGGATTAAAACTGCATTTTTACTGAAGTGCTTTCCATATATCACAAGATGATCGGCCGCTTCCGGTCTTCTCGGCAAACGAGGCCACTTGGTCAGCAGGTCTGTTCTATTCGATTCTCTGGATCGCGAGTGAGAATCGTATCGGACCGGTTCGCGTACAAGATAGTCCCTCGTTGTGCATCCGAGAGAGAAACCGGTGTAAATATCGCATACTGCATTTTCACGCAATTAAGAGACATCTCGCAACAATGGTCAACAATCTACGAGTAATTCTACGATCAGGCACGTAGCATTATTTTTTAAGTAACATATTATTTAAACAGATTAAAAATTATTAATTTATATTTTAGTATTTATAATTTATAAATTTACATTATTATTATAAACATACAAATTTCTAAATTTGTTACTGTTAATCTTGTTACTATTAAAATAATGACTATAATAACTATAACTTTACAATTTTAAACCTTTTGTTTAATTAAGCTTAATATACTTTATTCCCTGTATATATTATTTTATGCACAAACAATAAATTTTTATATAAAATTTTTCTTCTCTTGCACGAACACGTTCAAAACTGACTAAAAAGTATATTATTTTAATTATTAATCATATATATATATAACTTACATGCAGTTTAAACACTTGCTAATAATCTAAATCTAAACCGTATAAATTTAATTTAAACGGTCATTATAGTGAAAAGAATAAAATAGTTAATGGTTAAGTAATCGGCCTATCGGTAATATATGTGAAATCGGCTCATTCAAGAGTTATAAACGCTGATTATAGTGAATCATCAGAAGAATTACCTCTTGATAAAAATTGCAGTATTTCTTCGATATTTCAAAATCTTTGATATCAAGAAATTAAAAATAAAAAATAATTTTACAAAATAACAGAAATATTCATAATTGCAATATTTTATCAATTTAATAAAAAGTTATAATAATTTTTAAAAAACGTTTAATATTAATTTAATATTAATATTGATTACGTATAATTTAAATTACAAAGAAAAACAGATTATAAATAAGTATAATAATTTGTCTACTTAATTTTAAATATATTAATTTAAAGATTGATATGTACCACTTACAATTTGATACTATAATGCACAGGCAAATCTGAATATTACCATATACTTTTTAAAGATACATACATGTAAATTCTTGGATCAGTTTTCATCTAGTGGAAAATTTTATAGAAAGCTTGTAATATGAAGATATATACATAGTTTCCATTTTAATAGCAAATTAGGAAACAATTAAGTGCGTTCTCTTTTCCTTAAGTTTATATCATAATTATTAACCCAATTGCGATAATCCTTATAATCTTTACAAACAATTAATAATAACAGGGGAACATTGTGTGTATCGATTCTCGAAATAGCGAGGCGTATATCACAAAAGTAGCACAAGAGTAATAGGTAGAAACTAAGACAATAAAACAACCAATTGTATGCTATTATGCGTGTACGTATGTAGAAAAATTTAAGCATTTCTGAGTAGATGTGAACAAAATTTCTTTAGATATATATTTTAAATATTAACACAAAACTGCAACCATATATATATTTCACATAATCCTCCCTAAAAAAACGACATGGCATCGATACTCGCATCTCTCGAAGTATTGTAGTCGCTTTTCCGCGATGCCGATTAAACGTGCGTGAAGTTAGCATGTCAAAGTTTAGCATCTCATAAAAATACTACAGAATTACTTGCATCCAGCAGAGTTCTACAGTTCTTGACAAGTTTTAACAATAGTTCCGTTGAATTACGTATTTTAAATAAATTTTTATAAATGAAATGCTAACTTCCAAAATCACATAATAGCATCTCACCGTAACTCGAATATACGACCACAATATGTTTTAAAAAATGTTTTAATTAATTATATCACCGTAACTTTTTAAAAAATTATTGTACGCGTCCGGAACTATATGAGAACTGCGTTAAAATAAATAGAACTGTCGATATTTGAACAGCATCTCACGTCTAGCCCTCAAAATTCAAATTTTCCGAACAAAATAATTGTTTAAAAAATGTCTTATTAATTATAAAACCGTAACTCTTTAAAAAACCATTGAACGCGTCCAGAAACTATATGAAAACTGCGTTGAAATACTAAGAATTGTCGATATTTGAATTGCATATCACGTCTAGCCCAAAAATTCAAGTTTTTCCTGCAAAATAATTGTTTAAAAAAAGTTCTAATTAAATATATCACCTGAACTTTATAGAAACATATTGTACGCGTCCCGAACTATATGAGAATTACGTTAAAATAAATATATCTGTCGATATTCGATTAGCACTTGACGTGTAGCCTGAAAAATTCAAGTTTTTCGAGCATAATAATTGTTTAAAAAAATGTTTTAATTAATTATAACGCCTAAACTTTATAGAAACATATTGTACGCGTCCCGAACTATATGAGAATTACATTATAATAAATATATCTGTCGATATTCGATTAGCACTTGACGTGTAGCCTTAAAAATTCAAGTTTTTCGAGCATAATAATTGTTTAAAAAAATGTTTTAATTAATTATAACGCCTAAACTTTATAGAAACATATTGTACGCGTCCCGAACTATATGAGAATTACATTATAATAAATATATCTGTCGATATTCGATTAGCACTTGACGTGTAGCCTGAAAAATTCAAGTTTTTCGAGCATAATAATTGTTTAAAAAATGTTTTAATTAATTATATCACCTGAATTCTATAGAAACATATTGTACGCGTCCCGAACTATATGAGAATTACATTATAATAAATATATCTGTCGATATTCGATTAGCACTTGACGTGTAGCCTGAAAAATTCAAGTTTTTCGAGCATAATAATTGTTTAAAAAATGTTTTAATTAATTATATCACCTGAATTCTATAGAAACATATTGTACGCGTCCCGAACTATATGAGAATTACATTATAATAAATATATCTGTCGATATTCGATTAGCACTTGACGTGTAGCCTTAAAAATTCAAGTTTTTCGAGCATAATAATTGTTAAAAAAATGTTTTAATTAATTATAACGCCTAAACTTTATAGAAACATATTGTACGCGTCCCGAACTATATGAGAATTACGTTAAAATAAATAGATCTGTCGATATTCAATTAGCACTTGACGTGTACCCTTAAAAATTCAAGTTTTTCGAGCATAATAATTGTTTAAAAAAATGTTTTAATTAATTATATCACCTGAATTCTATAGAAACATATTGTACGCGTCCCAAACTATATGAGAATTACATTATAATAAATATATTTGTCGATATTCGACTAGCACTTGACGTGTAGCCTCAAAAATTCAAGTTTTTCGAGCAAAATAATTGTTAAAAAAACGTATTAATTAATTATAACACCTAAACTTTATAGAAACATATTGTACGCGTCCCGAACTATATGAGAATTACGTTAAAATAAATAGATCTGTCGATATTCGATTAGCACTTGACGTGTAGCCTTAAAAATTCAAGTTTTTCGAGCATAATAATTGTTTAAAAAATGTTTTAATTAATTATATCATTTGAATTCTATAGAAACATATTGTACGCGTCCCAAACTATATGAAAATTACATTATAATAAATATATCTGTCGATATTCGATTAGCACATGACGTGTAGCCTGAAAAATTCAAGTTCTTTGGGCAAAATAATTGTTTAAAAAATGTTTTAATTAATTATATCACCTGAATTCCATAGAAACATATTGTACGCGTCCCAAACTATATGAGAATTACATTATAATGAATATATTTGTCGATATTCGACTAGCACTTGACGTGTAGCCTCAAAAATTCAAGTTTTTCGAGCAAAATAATTGTTTAAAAAACGTATTAATTAATTATAACACCTAAACTTTATAGAAACATATTGTACGCTTCCCGAACTATATGAGAATTACATTATAATAAATATATCTGTCGATATTCGATTAGCACTTGACGTGTAGCTTTAAAAATTCAAGTTTTTCGAGCATAATAATTGTTGAAAAAATGTTTTAATTAATTATAACGCCTAAACTTTATAGAAACATATTGTACGCGTCCCAAACTATATGAGAATTACGTTAAAATAAATAGATCTGTCGATATTCAATTAGCACTTGACGTGTACTCTTAAAAATTCAAGTTTTTCGAGCATAATAATTGTTTAAAAAATGTTTTAATTAATTATATCACCTGAATTCTATAGAAACATATTGTACGCGTCCCAAACTATATGAGAATTACATTATAATAAATATATTTGTCGATATTCGACTAGCACTTGACGTGTAGCCTCAAAAATTCAAGTTTTTCGAGCAAAATAATTGTTTAAAAAACGTATTAATTAATTATAACACCTAAACTTTATAGAAACATATTGTACGCGTCTCGAACTATATGAGAATTACATTATAATAAATATATCTGTCGATATTCGATTAGCACTTGACGTGTAGCCTTAAAAATTCAAGTTTTTCGAGCATAATAATTGTTTAAAAAATGTTTTAATTAATTATAACGCCTGAATTCTATAGAAACATATTGTACGCGTCCCGAACTATATGAGAATTACATTATAATAAATATATCTGTCGATATTCGATTAGCACTTGACGTGTAGCCTGAAAAATTCAAGTTTTTCGAGCATAATAATTGTTTAAAAAATGTTTTAATTAATTATATCACCTGAATTCTATAGAAACATATTGTACGCGTCCCGAACTATATGAGAATTACATTATAATAATATATCTGTCGATATTCGATTAGCACTTGACGTGTAGCCTTAAAAATTCAAGTTTTTCGAGCATAATAATTGTTTAAAAAATGTTTTAATTAATTATAACGCCTGAATTCTATAGAAACATATTGTACGCGTCCCGAACTATATGAGAATTACATTATAATAAATATATCTGTCGATATTCGATTAGCACTTGACGTGTAGCCTGAAAAATTCAAGTTTTTCGAGCATAATAATTGTTTAAAAAATGTTTTAATTAATTATATCACCTGAATTCTATAGAAACATATTGTACGCGTCCCGAACTATATGAGAATTACATTATAATAAATATATCTGTCGATATTCGATTAGCACTTGACGTGTAGCCTGAAAAATTCAAGTTTTTTGAGCATAATAATTGTTTAAAAAAATGTTTTAATTAATTATATCACCTGAATTCTATAGAAACATATTGTACGCGTCCCAAACTATATGAGAATTACATTATAATAAATATATTTGTCGATATTCGACTAGCACTTGACGTGTAGCCTCAAAAATTCAAGTTTTTCGAGCAAAATAATTGTTAAAAAAACGTATTAATTAATTATAACACCTAAACTTTATAGAAACATATTGTACGCGTCCCGAACTATATGAGAATTACGTTAAAATAAATAGATCTGTCGATATTCGATTAGCACTTGACGTGTAGCCTTAAAAATTCAAGTTTTTCGAGCATAATAATTGTTTAAAAAATGTTTTAATTAATTATATCATTTGAATTCTATAGAAACATATTGTACGCGTCCCAAACTATATGAAAATTACATTATAATAAATATATCTGTCGATATTCGATTAGCACATGACGTGTAGCCTGAAAAATTCAAGTTCTTTGGGCAAAATAATTGTTTAAAAAATGTTTTAATTAATTATATCACCTGAATTCCATAGAAACATATTGTACGCGTCCCAAACTATATGAGAATTACATTATAATGAATATATTTGTCGATATTCGACTAGCACTTGACGTGTAGCCTCAAAAATTCAAGTTTTTCGAGCAAAATAATTGTTTAAAAAACGTATTAATTAATTATAACACCTAAACTTTATAGAAACATATTGTACGCTTCCCGAACTATATGAGAATTACATTATAATAAATATATCTGTCGATATTCGATTAGCACTTGACGTGTAGCTTTAAAAATTCAAGTTTTTCGAGCATAATAATTGTTTAAAAAATGTTTTAATTAATTATAACGCCTAAACTTTATAGAAACATATTGTACGCGTCCCAAACTATATGAGAATTACGTTAAAATAAATAGATCTGTCGATATTCAATTAGCACTTGACGTGTACTCTTAAAAATTCAAGTTTTTCGAGCATAATAATTGTTTAAAAAATGTTTTAATTAATTATATCACCTGAATTCTATAGAAACATATTGTACGCGTCCCAAACTATATGAGAATTACATTATAATAAATATATTTGTCGATATTCGACTAGCACTTGACGTGTAGCCTCAAAAATTCAAGTTTTTCGAGCAAAATAATTGTTTAAAAAAACGTATTAATTAATTATAACACCTAAACTTTATAGAAACATATTGTACGCGTCTCGAACTATATGAGAATTACATTATAATAAATATATCTGTCGATATTCGATTAGCACTTGACGTGTAGCCTTAAAAATTCAAGTTTTTCGAGCATAATAATTGTTTAAAAAATGTTTTAATTAATTATAACGCCTGAATTCTATAGAAACATATTGTACGCGTCCCGAACTATATGAGAATTACATTATAATAAATATATCTGTCGATATTCGATTAGCACTTGACGTGTAGCCTGAAAAATTCAAGTTTTTCGAGCATAATAATTGTTTAAAAAATGTTTTAATTAATTATATCACCTGAATTCTATAGAAACATATTGTACGCGTCCCGAACTATATGAGAATTACATTATAATAAATATATCTGTCGATATTCGATTAGCACTTGACGTGTAGCCTTAAAAATTCAAGTTTTTCGAGCATAATAATTGTTTAAAAAATGTTTTAATTAATTATAACGCCTGAATTCTATAGAAACATATTGTACGCGTCCCGAACTATATGAGAATTACATTATAATAAATATATCTGTCGATATTCGATTAGCACTTGACGTGTAGCCTGAAAAATTCAAGTTTTTCGAGCATAATAATTGTTTAAAAAATGTTTTAATTAATTATATCACCTGAATTCTATAGAAACATATTGTACGCGTCCCGAACTATATGAGAATTACATTATAATAAATATATCTGTCGATATTCGATTAGCACTTGACGTGTAGCCTGAAAAATTCAAGTTTTTTGAGCATAATAATTGTTTAAAAAATGTTTTAATTAATTATATCACCTGAATTCTATAGAAACATATTGTACGCGTCCCAAACTATATGAGAATTACATTATAATAAATATATTTGTCGATATTCGACTAGCACTTGACGTGTAGCCTCAAAAATTCAAGTTTTTCGAGCAAAATAATTGTTAAAAAAACGTATTAATTAATTATAACACCTAAACTTTATAGAAACATATTGTACGCGTCCCGAACTATATGAGAATTACGTTAAAATAAATAGATCTGTCGATATTCGATTAGCACTTGACGTGTAGCCTTAAAAATTCAAGTTTTTCGAGCATAATAATTGTTTAAAAAATGTTTTAATTAATTATATCATTTGAATTCTATAGAAACATATTGTACGCGTCCCAAACTATATGAAAATTACATTATAATAAATATATCTGTCGATATTCGATTAGCACATGACGTGTAGCCTGAAAAATTCAAGTTCTTTGGGCAAAATAATTGTTTAAAAAATGTTTTAATTAATTATATCACCTGAATTCCATAGAAACATATTGTACGCGTCCCAAACTATATGAGAATTACATTATAATGAATATATTTGTCGATATTCGACTAGCACTTGACGTGTAGCCTCAAAAATTCAAGTTTTTCGAGCAAAATAATTGTTTAAAAAACGTATTAATTAATTATAACACCTAAACTTTATAGAAACATATTGTACGCTTCCCGAACTATATGAGAATTACATTATAATAAATATATCTGTCGATATTCGATTAGCACTTGACGTGTAGCTTTAAAAATTCAAGTTTTTCGAGCATAATAATTGTTTAAAAAATGTTTTAATTAATTATAACGCCTAAACTTTATAGAAACATATTGTACGCGTCCCAAACTATATGAGAATTACGTTAAAATAAATAGATCTGTCGATATTCAATTAGCACTTGACGTGTACTCTTAAAAATTCAAGTTTTTCGAGCATAATAATTGTTTAAAAAAATGTTTTAATTAATTATATCACCTGAATTCTATAGAAACATATTGTACGCGTCCCAAACTATATGAGAATTACATTATAATAAATATATTTGTCGATATTCGACTAGCACTTGACGTGTAGCCTCAAAAATTCAAGTTTTTCGAGCAAAATAATTGTTTAAAAAACGTATTAATTAATTATAACACCTAAACTTTATAGAAACATATTGTACGCGTCTCGAACTATATGAGAATTACATTATAATAAATATATCTGTCGATATTCGATTAGCACTTGACGTGTAGCCTTAAAAATTCAAGTTTTTCGAGCATAATAATTGTTTAAAAAATGTTTTAATTAATTATAACGCCTGAATTCTATAGAAACATATTGTACGCGTCCCGAACTATATGAGAATTACATTATAATAAATATATCTGTCGATATTCGATTAGCACTTGACGTGTAGCCTGAAAAATTCAAGTTTTTCGAGCATAATAATTGTTTAAAAAATGTTTTAATTAATTATATCACCTGAATTCTATAGAAACATATTGTACGCGTCCCGAACTATATGAGAATTACATTATAATAAATATATCTGTCGATATTCGATTAGCACTTGACGTGTAGCCTTAAAAATTCAAGTTTTTCGAGCATAATAATTGTTTAAAAAATGTTTTAATTAATTATAACGCCTGAATTCTATAGAAACATATTGTACGCGTCCCGAACTATATGAGAATTACATTATAATAAATATATCTGTCGATATTCGATTAGCACTTGACGTGTAGCCTGAAAAATTCAAGTTTTTCGAGCATAATAATTGTTTAAAAAATGTTTTAATTAATTATATCACCTGAATTCTATAGAAACATATTGTACGCGTCCCGAACTATATGAGAATTACATTATAATAAATATATCTGTCGATATTCGATTAGCACTTGACGTGTAGCCTGAAAAATTCAAGTTTTTTGAGCATAATAATTGTTTAAAAAATGTTTTAATTAATTATATCACCTGAATTCTATAGAAACATATTGTACGCGTCCCAAACTATATGAGAATTACATTATAATAAATATATTTGTCGATATTCGACTAGCACTTGACGTGTAGCCTCAAAAATTCAAGTTTTTCGAGCAAAATAATTGTTAAAAAAACGTATTAATTAATTATAACACCTAAACTTTATAGAAACATATTGTACGCGTCCCGAACTATATGAGAATTACGTTAAAATAAATAGATCTGTCGATATTCGATTAGCACTTGACGTGTAGCCTTAAAAATTCAAGTTTTTCGAGCATAATAATTGTTTAAAAAATGTTTTAATTAATTATATCATTTGAATTCTATAGAAACATATTGTACGCGTCCCAAACTATATGAAAATTACATTATAATAAATATATCTGTCGATATTCGATTAGCACATGACGTGTAGCCTGAAAAATTCAAGTTCTTTGGGCAAAATAATTGTTTAAAAAATGTTTTAATTAATTATATCACCTGAATTCCATAGAAACATATTGTACGCGTCCCAAACTATATGAGAATTACATTATAATGAATATATTTGTCGATATTCGACTAGCACTTGACGTGTAGCCTCAAAAATTCAAGTTTTTCGAGCAAAATAATTGTTTAAAAAACGTATTAATTAATTATAACACCTAAACTTTATAGAAACATATTGTACGCTTCCCGAACTATATGAGAATTACATTATAATAAATATATCTGTCGATATTCGATTAGCACTTGACGTGTAGCTTTAAAAATTCAAGTTTTTCGAGCATAATAATTGTTTAAAAAATGTTTTAATTAATTATAACGCCTAAACTTTATAGAAACATATTGTACGCGTCCCAAACTATATGAGAATTACGTTAAAATAAATAGATCTGTCGATATTCAATTAGCACTTGACGTGTACTCTTAAAAATTCAAGTTTTTCGAGCATAATAATTGTTTAAAAAATGTTTTAATTAATTATATCACCTGAATTCTATAGAAACATATTGTACGCGTCCCAAACTATATGAGAATTACATTATAATAAATATATTTGTCGATATTCGACTAGCACTTGACGTGTAGCCTCAAAAATTCAAGTTTTTCGAGCAAAATAATTGTTTAAAAAACGTATTAATTAATTATAACACCTAAACTTTATAGAAACATATTGTACGCGTCTCGAACTATATGAGAATTACATTATAATAAATATATCTGTCGATATTCGATTAGCACTTGACGTGTAGCCTTAAAAATTCAAGTTTTTCGAGCATAATAATTGTTTAAAAAATGTTTTAATTAATTATAACGCCTGAATTCTATAGAAACATATTGTACGCGTCCCGAACTATATGAGAATTACATTATAATAAATATATCTGTCGATATTCGATTAGCACTTGACGTGTAGCCTGAAAAATTCAAGTTTTTCGAGCATAATAATTGTTTAAAAAATGTTTTAATTAATTATATCACCTGAATTCTATAGAAACATATTGTACGCGTCCCGAACTATATGAGAATTACATTATAATAAATATATCTGTCGATATTCGATTAGCACTTGACGTGTAGCCTGAAAAATTCAAGTTTTTCGAGCATAATAATTGTTTAAAAAATGTTTTAATTAATTATATCACCTGAATTCTATAGAAACATATTGTACGCGTCCCGAACTATATGAGAATTACATTATAATAAATATATCTGTCGATATTCGATTAGCACTTGACGTGTAGCCTTAAAAATTCAAGTTCTTTGGGCAAAATAATTGTTTAAAACATGTTTTAATTAATTATATCACCTGAATTCTATAGAAACATATTGTACGCGTCCCGAACTATATGAGAATTACGTTAAAATAAATATATCTGTCGATATTCGATTAGCACTTGACGTGTAGCCTTAAAAATTCAAGTTTTTCGAGCATAATAATTGTTTAAAAAATGTTTTAATTAATTATAACGTCTAAACTTTATAGAAACATATTGTACGCGTCCCGAACTATATGAGAATTACATTATAATAAATATATCTGTCGATATTCGATTAGCACTTGACGTGTAGCCTGAAAAATTCAAGTTTTTCGAGCATAATAATTGTTTAAAAAATGTTTTAATTAATTATATCACCTGAATTCTATAGAAACATATTGTACGCGTCCCGAACTATACGAGAATTACATTATAATAAATATATCTGTCGATATTCGATTAGCACTTGACGTGTAGCCTCAAAAATTCAAGTTTTTCGAGCATAATAATTGTTAAAAAAACGTATTAATTAATTATAACACCTAAACTTTATAGAAACATATTGTACGCGTCCCGAACTATATGAGAATTACGTTAAAATAAATAGATCTGTCGATATTCGATTAGCACTTGACGTGTAGCCTTAAAAATTCAAGTTTTTCGAGCATAATAATTGTTTAAAAAATGTTTTAATTAATTATATCATTTGAATTCTATAGAAACATATTGTACGCGTTGCGAACTATATGAAAATTACATTATAATAAATATATCTGTCGATATTCGATTAGCACTTGACGTGTAGCCTTAAAAATTCAAGTTTTTCGAGCATAATAATTGTTTAAAAAATGTTTTAATTAATTATATCATTTGAATTCTATAGAAACATATTGTACGCGTCCCAAACTATATGAAAATTACATTATAATAAATATATCTGTCGATATTCGATTAGCACATGACGTGTAGCCTGAAAAATTCAAGTTCTTTGGGCAAAATAATTGTTTAAAAAATGTTTTAATTAATTATTTCACCTGAATTCCATAGAAACATATTGTACGCGTCCCAAACTATATGAGAATTACATTATAATGAATATATTTGTCGATATTCGACTAGCACTTGACGTGTAGCCTCAAAAATTCAAGTTTTTCGAGCAAAATAATTGTTTAAAAAACGTATTAATTAATTATAACACCTAAATTTTATAGAAACATATTGTACGCGTCCCGAACTATATGAGAATTACGTTAAAATAAATAGATCTGTCGATATTCGATTAGCACTTGACGTGTAGCCTTAAAAATTCAAGTTTTTCGAGCATAATAATTGTTTAAAAAATGTTTTAATTAATTATATCATTTGAATTCTATAGAAACATATTGTACGCGTCCCAAACTATATGAGAACTACATTATAATAAATAGATCTGTCGATATTCGATTAGCACTTGACGTGTAGCCTGAAAAATTCAAGTTTTTCGAGCATAATAATTGTTTAAAAAATGTTTTAATTAATTATAACGCCTAAACTTTATAGAAACATATTGTACGCGTCCCGAACTATATGAGAATTACATTATAATAAATATATCTGTCGATATTCGATTAGCACTTGACGTGTAGCCTTAAAAATTCAAGTTTTTCGAGCATAATAATTGTTTAAAAAAATGTTTTAATTAATTATAACGCCTAAACTTTATAGAAACATATTGTACGCGTCCCGAACTATATGAGAATTACATTATAATAAATATATCTGTCGATATTCGATTAGCACTTGACGTGTAGCCTGAAAAATTCAAGTTTTTCGAGCATAATAATTGTTTAAAAAATGTTTTAATTAATTATATCACCTGAATTCTATAGAAACATATTGTACGCGTCCCGAACTATATGAGAATTACATTATAATAAATATATCTGTCGATATTCGATTAGCACTTGACGTGTAGCCTGAAAAATTCAAGTTTTTCGAGCATAATAATTGTTTAAAAAATGTTTTAATTAATTATATCACCTGAATTCTATAGAAACATATTGTACGCGTCCCGAACTATATGAGAATTACGTTAAAATAAATAGATCTGTCGATATTCGATTAGCACTTGACGTGTAGCCTTAAAAATTCAAGTTTTTCGAGCATAATAATTGTTTAAAAAATGTTTTAATTAATTATATCATTTGAATTCTATAGAAACATATTGTACGCGTCCCAAACTATATGAAAATTACATTATAATAAATATATCTGTCGATATTCGATTAGCACATGACGTGTAGCCTGAAAAATTCAAGTTCTTTGGGCAAAATAATTGTTTAAAAAAATGTTTTTATTAATTATATCACCTGAATTCCATAGAAACATATTGTACGCGTCCCAAACTATATGAGAATTACATTATAATGAATATATTTGTCGATATTTGACTAGCACTTGACGTGTAGCTTCAAAAATTCAAGTTTTTCGAGCAAAATAATTGTTTAAAAAAACGTATTAATTAATTATAACACCTAAACTTTATAGAAACATATTGTACGCGTCCCGAACTATATGAGAATTACATTATAATAAATATATCTGTCGATATTCGATTAGCACTTGACGTGTAGCCTTAAAAATTCAAGTTTTTCGAGCATAATAATTGTTTAAAAAATGTTTTAATTAATTATAACGCCTGAATTCTATAGAAACATATTGTACGCGTCCCGAACTATATGAGAATTACATTATAATAAATATATCTGTCGATATTCGATTAGCACTTGACGTGTAGCCTGAAAAATTCAAGTTTTTCGAGCATAATAATTGTTTAAAAAATGTTTTAATTAATTATATCACCTGAATTCTATAGAAACATATTGTACGCGTCCCGAACTATATGAGAATTACATTATAATAAATATATCTGTCGATATTCGATTAGCACTTGACGTGTAGCCTGAAAAATTCAAGTTTTTTGAGCATAATAATTGTTTAAAAAATGTTTTAATTAATTATATCACCTGAATTCTATAGAAACATATTGTACGCGTCCCAAACTATATGAGAATTACATTATAATAAATATATCTGTCGATATTCGATTAGCACTTGGACGTGTAGCCTTAAAAATTCAAGTTTTTCGAGCATAATAATTGTTTAAAAAATGTTTTAATTAATTATATCATTTGAATTCTATAGAAACATATTGTACGCGTCCCAAATTATATGAAAATTACATTATAATAAATATATCTGTCGATATTCGATTAGCACATGACGTGTAGCCTGAAAAATTCAAGTTCTTTGGGCAAAATAATTGTTTAAAAAATGTTTTAATTAATTATAACGCCTAAACTTTATAGAAACATATTGTACGCGTCCCGAACTATATGAGAATTACGTTAAAATAAATATATCTGTCGATATTCGATTAGCACTTGACGTGTAGCCTTAAAAATTCAGGTTTTTCGAGCATAATAATTGTTTAAAAAATGTTTTAATTAATTATATCACCTGAATTTCATAGAAACATATTGTACGCGTCCCAAACTATATGAGAATTACATTATAATGAATATATTTGTCGATATTCGACTAGCACTTGACGTGTAGTCTCAAAAATTCAAGTTTTTCGAGCAAAATAATTGTTTAAAAAACGTATTAATTAATTATAACACCTAAACTTTATAGAAACATATTGTACGCGTCCCGAACTATATGAGAATTACATTATAATAAATATATCTGTCGATATTCGATTAGCACTTGACGTGTAGCCTTAAAAATTCAAGTTTTTCGAGCATAATAATTGTTTAAAAAATGTTTTAATTAATTATAACGCCTGAATTTTATAGAAACATATTGTACGCGTCCCGAACTATATGAGAATTACATTATATAAATATATCTGTCGATATTCGATTAGCACTTGACGTGTAGCCTGAAAAATTCAAGTTTTTCAAGCAAAATAATTGTTTAAAAAACGTATTAATTAATTATAACACCTAAACTTTATAGAAACATATTGTACGCGTCCCGAACTATATGAGAATTACGTTAAAATAAATAGATCTGTCGATATTCGATTAGCACTTGACGTGTAGCCTTAAAAATTCAAGTTTTTTGGACAAAATAATAGTTTAAAAAATGTTCTAATTATTTATGTCAACTGAACTTTATAGAAACATATTGTACGCGTCCTGAACTATATGAGAATTACGTTCAAATAAATGGATCTGTCGATATTCGATTAGCACTTTACGTCCAGCCTTAAAAATTCAAGTTTTTCGTCAAAATAAATGTTTAAAAAAATGTTTTAATTAATTATATCATCGGAACTGTTTAGAAAATTTTTGTACGCTTCCGGAACAATATGAGAACTGCATTAAAATAAATAGAATTGTCGATATTCGACCAACTTCTTTCGTCTAGTTCTCAAATATCAAGTTTTTCTGGGCAAAATAATTGTTTAAAAAATGTTTTATTTATTTATATCACCGAAACTCTTTAGAAAATTGTTGTAACGCGTCCGTATCTATATGGGAACTGCGTTGAAAGAAATAGAACTGTCGATATTCGACCAGCATCTCATTTCTAGTCCTGTAAATATAAGTTTTTCCATCAAGATAGTTGTTGAAAAATACTTTTAAAATTTTTAAATTAGTTAATTTTGTCTATCTGAGATGTCAGTTACACCAAATCCACGTGCGCAGACTTACACGCATATATACGTATGTTTTGTAACAAAGAATTTATTTTTCTATTAATTTAATCATCAGAACTTTTAGACGTCTCTAAACGATATAACTCTATAGGTTTAGTCTTCTCTGTGGTCGTATATTCGAAATACGGTGAGATGCTATTATGTGATTTTGGAAGTTAGCATCTCATTTATAAAAATTTAATTAAAATTGGTAATTCAACGGAATTATTGTTGAAATTTATCAAGAACTGTAAAACTGTTCTGGATGCAAATAATTCTGCAATATTTTTATGAGATGTTAACTTTACACATGTGCCGATTGGTTTTCTCGTTGCGTTTACTTCGTGTTGCGAGCGTAATTATTGCGATTGAATTTTGACAGCTGTCAAATTTGTATAAATGGTTATCTATACCGGAAGATACCGTGAAAGACGAGGAGATAGGGAGAGCGACGGGGAGTGACGGGGAGACACCGGGAGAGACCGGGAGAGACGGAGAGAGAGAGAGAGAGAGAGAGAGAGAGAGAGAGAGAGAGTGAGAGAGGGAAGAGAAGTCCGTGCATCCGTGCGTGTGTACACTGTGAAGTATTTTACTCAAACGAAAGATTTTCGAAAGTTACTTTTCTGTATTGATTTTTGCAAAAGATGTTGATCTCATTTTATATGGAAAGATACACATATAATGTCAAAGTATTTAATAATTTATTAACAATTGTTATTTGTTTTTCAAACTATATCGTCAATCTCTAATACTAATTAAAGAAAAAAAAAACAAGAAGAAGAAGAGTCAGAGCTGACAATATTTCGTTACATTTCAGGTTTCAATATTATATTACTTTAAAGAAGATTTTTGTATGTTGTGTATATTGTATTTCTTTTTTCTTTTTTTATGTATATAATATTTTTAAAAAGAAAGAAATTAGATAATAACTAAATGTATGTAAGTATGCTT
>NW_023415411.1:0-2000 GCF_013373865.1 Monomorium pharaonis | reverse complement strand
CGTTCGGAACAATATTTTGAGTTCGTAGTAGTGCCGTTTTGAGCAATAGTACGGATTATAAAGGTATATAATACCTCTCTATATATGTACGTGCTTCTACTGAACTGCTTCTAGCGTCAATGGTTAATTTTGCTCTGACTCTTGGCAAGTGCACATCACAAGAATATCATGGCAAGTTATCCTAAAGGTAGTAGATCGAGCAATGATCGTTCTGCAAACCACGAAAATGCACATTCCACGGCAATCGATTCACAACTGGACCGAACGATATAGAGTGCAACACAAGCAGCCACGAATCAACTTGCATCTTTCAAGCATTCTGCTAGATTAATTGATGAAAACGTCGAAAAACACATTCGCCCAATCTACAAAAAGCTTTCAAATGACAAACTTTTAATGCGATGCTTAGGTGGGCACACGCAAAATTCAGAGTGAGTCCCAGATGCGCACAGTAACAAACGGACACCACCAATCAAATTCTATAAATTCATCCTAACTCTAACCAACCCAGCAATCTTATTGGCGGTGTCCGTTTGTTACTGTGCGCATTTGGGACGCTCCCAAAATTCAAACGACTCTTTCAACTCGACTGTCTGGCGCATGAGCCCAAAACATCTAAATTCTGGCCAAAAAGTCGTTGAAATAGCTGCGTACATGGCTGCAGGAATGCAACGAAGGATATTCTGCAGTTCTGAGTACAATGCAGTTGCTCGACTTGAAAGTCGACCAGACATGCAAGATGTTTGCGGATAACGTCGATACACAACGGATCGAGAGGGAAAACAGGCGTTAGTCTTTTTCCAGCAAGGAAGCTCGCACGGCTCGTAGACTTGAGCAAATTCACCAAAACGAGTTTTTTAAGGAAGCTGAAAGTCTACTACTCTACTTTATGGAGCAGGAATAGCTAATTAGCGTATTATTACTGTAAATAATCGAAAATTAATATTTTTTCTGATCAAAAACTTTGAAACGCGTTTTCTCGAGTTTTTATTTTTACGATTATTATAAACTAGTGGGCGTGATTGCAAGAAAGCAGACAACTAATTGAAACAAACCAAAGTTTGTTAGCTTCAGTTTTGTATCCTCTTCTATTTAAACTAAAAAGATTCGTGAAAAAAAAAATTTTTAACAACTTTTATAACAAGTTGAAGTAATTTTTTTTCCAAAAAGCACGTTTTTTCTCAAACTTAGAGTAATTTTAAATTTCACAATTTTGGGGGTTTTTTTTAGTTCACTTAGAAGAAAAATGTATGAAAATTAAAATTTTACTTGATTTTTCTGTTTCAAACAAAAATTATGATTTGCTTTCCTAACAATAAGAGACTTTAATTGCGAGGTAATCTACAAATGTGCACCTAAATCGACTGCATTTAATTATTTCTCGTTGAAAAAATTTTGTTATGATGTTCAAATATATATGAAAATATCCCCAAAAGTTCGCTAGATTTGGTAATTTTTTTCTATCTTAAAAAAATTCCCCAAAAAACGTTTTTTTTAGGCCTCCTAAAGCAGGATCCCCCCTTAACGCCCGCATCGAATCAAAAGAAACGCGGTTCGTTACTCTCTTCCACAAAGGTTCTTTACCTCTCCGCAACGATCACCTTTGTCAGCGAGTCCGCGGTATCCGCATAAGGGGAGCATCCCGTTTGCCCACGTTAATATTGGCCACATTATATTGGCCACGTCATTATTGGCCACGTCACTACTATACATGGTGTTGATCGCCTTGTAAATGAGTGACTTATTTGGTGGCTACCCAGGTAGCAAGCTCACGTCATTTTGACGTCCCAAAATGGTCATTTACTGACTATTCTTGACGTCACAAAATGACGCCCTTATGACGTTAAAATGACGGTCGAATGTCACAAATTCCTGACGTCATGAAATGTACCGTATTTTGACGTCATAGAATGACGTGAACAATATGTTGTCAAAAAGATCTCTAAAAGATATCCTGTTTCTGAAAATGATAACATAAAGAGACTTCTAAAAGATAACAT
>NW_023415410.1:37386-48000 GCF_013373865.1 Monomorium pharaonis | reverse complement strand
TAAAAACTGCACTTATTAATATGTTCTTTAAATTTTATTAAACGTTATGACATAACGTTTGATAAATATTTTTAAAATATTACTGAATAATATACTGTTTTAATATTTTAAAAACATGAGTTACATACGTGTTTTAAATGTTATTAAACATTATAACATAATTTCATAAATATTCTTTTAAAATATTAGTTATTTAATACATAAAATCTAAACATTTAATAATTTTATAGACATAAATTAAAATATTTTTTATGTGTTTATAATACAAATTTTATAAAAACTAGTACAAAAATTAAAAGTTTAAAAAATTTTAAGATTTGAAATTTTATTAGTTAAAATATTACTTACTCATATAATACTAAAATTATTTATAAATAATTGTATTTAATGTACTAAAATTACATTAATTTATTTATTGTTTGATATAAATATTTTTTGTAGAAATTAAAAAAACATCACTAAGTTACTATTTTTTATTAATATTTTATAATAACATAATTTTAGTTTTATAAAGAACAGAGCAAAAACAGATATTTTTATTAAGTTATTTCATGTGTTATTTCACATATATAAAAATCAGTAAAAACTGATTATTTATATTTATTTATAAAAATATTATTTAACTGCACGTTTTATCTTTCTGACATCTATTAATCTAATCTATAACAAATATGTATTCATGAGCATTAAATGTTCATAGATCATCAGGAAATGTTAGGTTGCGTAGGGTCTTCAAAATCAAACAACGTCGACGGCGCACAGTGGTCCAAACGAACAATATTCTGTTCAAAATAGGCTACAGGTCGTATTTTTTAACCGATTTGCATGATCCTTGCATGACAGAAATACTCGGAAATAAATTCTGAAAAAAACTTTGAAAGCAGATTTTTTAATTTCTTTGTTTATACAAAAATATTTAAATAAATAAAGTGATAAATTGGCATTTTTCCACTAAATTATTTTTTATCTAGCTACAAATCACATTTTGTGTCTTGTATTTGGTGTGTGTGTGTGTGTGTGTGTGTGTGTGTGTGTGTGTGTGTGTGTGTGTGTGTGTGTGTGTGTGTGTGTGCGTGTGCGTGTATATATACCCAGATAGCACAAGGACATCCATTGTATGTCCAATGGATATCCGCTTCTGGACATTCGGACGTCCATTAAGAGTCCAAGTAAGGTTCGTCGGACATTCGATGGACGTCCATATACGTTTGGCACAATTTTGTACGTTCATAGAAAGTCCTTTAATGGACGTCCATGGGATATACGTTTGTTACAATTTCGGACATTTATAGAAAGTCCGAAATAAACCAAATTTTGGACCTATTATGATTTGATTATTTCTTTTGGGTCTTTTTCAATTAAAGGGCTTGCTGCAATAGTGGGTTAATCCACATTTTGTAAAAATCATCGACATAAAGCATGGACTGCGCATTTCCTGCAAAAAGCTCTTGAAAAGTGTCCGGCAGAAAGACAAAGAGGAGACATGGTCCAGGTCAATTTCTTTCTTTGTCTAGCGCCCATTATGCTACTGATTAGACAGAGACAGCTTGACCCAGACCAATTGCTGTGTCCCTCTTTTGATCGGAAAAAGAAATGAAAAAAAAACGAAAAAGAAAAAGAAACAATAATAAAAAAGAAAAAGAAAAAGAAACGAAAATAAAAAAAACAAAACGATAAAAAACGAAAAAGAAACAATAATGTATTATAACAAACATTTCAAAAAATACCAATAATTAATTGTGTTAATAATAAATAAAAAAATAATACGTATTATTTCATATTATTTCATATTATATCTAAAAGTATAACAATTAAAATAAACCTTTTGAAAATTAAAAATAATATAATTTATTATTATTTATAAATTAATGTTAATTAGAACTATTGTAAATAATATATATATAATTTACAATATTTCTTTTAGATTATATAATAAAAATAAAGATAAATTATGTAAAAGTAAGATCCAAGTGCGGACATAAATCAGATATCCAGCATAAGACGTTCTGAATAGAACATCCGTTTTAATTCAAATAATGGACATCCTATGAATGTCCATTTTATGTCCATGGACATGTGGACCTGAATTGGACTTAAAATGGACGTCGTTGGAACATTCAGTGCTATTTGGGTATATACATAATATATTATTGATAACTATTTATATAAAATTATTTATATAAAAAATTGTATATTTATATTTTATTTTTTAGCTACATTATGAAATGGAAAAAATACGGATAATTTTAATTAAATTGAAATTATTAATTGGAAACAAATTCCATAATCATCAATAATTACAGTAGCTGCATATTAATTGCTTCTAAAAATTAAAAAGTTAACATTTTTATTCTTATTATTAATATGTCGGTTATGTAATAACCTATTTTATATTACAAAATTTTATTTACAAAAATATCTTATTATAATTTCTTTTAATAAAATACGTATCTTACAAAAAATTATAATTACAGTAAATAAAATAATCAAATTAATGTATCACTGATATGTTTTTACTCATGGTAAAAAAGATTTTTGAAAATATTGTCAAATACTATAAAAAGTTAGCCTCGTTAACCTTGTAAATCAATCTTTGTTTTTTGAACGTGCCTAACTACTAGGAGAAACGCGCGAAATTTCTGATTGGCTGATCCTCTTTCTATTACTTTTTCGAGATTCCGTTTTCCGGATTAAGAAAAAAACAAACTTGGAACTGAAAGAAATGAAGGAATCAAATACTAAATAGAATAAAAGAGGATTTAGATATTATGAACAGAGATTAACGCTTCGCGTCATACGACAGGTTCCGCTGGTGTGTTCAAAGATGTTCGGGAAATTTTCGGTCTGTTCTGCGATGTTGTTGCGTTGCCCGTGCACGTTCTTTTGTCAACTTGGCCAGGATGAGAGGATCGAGGACTCGGTCGAGGGAAGGGGGGAGAAAAGATGGTCGGCTATCCAAGGAGTTGACTAATTTAAGGCCCGAGTAATGAAATTTCTGCCGAGCTGGATCTGAAACGGAAACAGAAACTCCTCTCGCTCTTCTAGATCGGACGACGAGGGCGTCCGCGAGTCTCCCTTTATCGTATACGACACTCGGAGTGTCCGTTCGCCGTCTCCGCTACGAATCGAGCCTCAATGGCGTTTATGAGTCTCCCTTCGTGAATAACTCTCAACAGTCCGAAACTTCCCGGTCGACCAAACTTACGGATCCGACATCGATATTAACCCAAATATCTACCTCGATCGCTTCTCACGAAGGCAAACATAAAGAGGAACAACAGCACGCACATACGCACACACGATTCAAAAACCGACGAATTCGTATTCAAGCGAGCACCCGCCGTGTCAACGCATCTCAACCGACAAAACACACACACCGCGCGTGCGCCGGTTTGTTCAGAAATTCATGTCCGTCACCCACGCCGCCAGCGATATTCGCGCTGCACTCATCTGCACGCTTTGCTCTCTTCTTAGGTGAGGAGACGAGTACAGTTACGAAGCTCTTATTCCGTAACATTCCCCCCGGTACTCGGCGACGGTTGTCGACGAGTTGCTAGTATCAGGATCAAGAGGTAGGACGCAGAGTTTCGCTATTGGCCGTTTATACGTGGCGCTGGCGGTCCGGAGAGTGACGACTCGGGCTAGGCCGTCCCTTATGCAGCTCAACCACTCTTCCCAGCGGTTACTTTGCGGGGGGGTAGCGATCATCTGTCAGAAGGACTAACAAACCTTTCTTGATAACCGTGGATGGATGATGCCACTTGGAGATCGCCAGGTATCGTTGAAGGCACTCGGAGGACCAGCGGGACCAGAATTGGTCTACTTTCTGACGGAGAAGTTGCCACCTAGAGAGTCTTGATGTGGGTACGTCCATCACACAGGGCTCTGGTATCGTAGTCGGAGCTTCTCCTATGAGAAAGTGACCGGGTGTTAAAGCGTTGAAATCGTCCGCATTGTCAGAAAGCGGGCTCAGAGGGCGAGAGTTCAGAACTGCTTCAATTTGGACCACTACCGTGGACAGCTCCTCGTAGGTAAGAGTGGTATCTCCGAGAACTCGTGCAAGATGGAATTTTGTGGACTTCACAGCCGCCTCCCATTTGCCACCAAAATGAGGCGCGGCTGGAGGGTTGAATATCCATCGTGTGCCGTCGTTAGCGAGAAGGCGGGCCTTCTCCCGTAGTGCCTGAGATGAAGAGGAGAATCGCCGCCGTAACTCCGCATCAGCTCTCACAAAGTTTGTTCCACAGTCACTCCGAAGGGTAGCACATATTCCTCAACGTCCTGTGAACCTTTTATAAGCTGCGATAAGGCTTCTGTGGTGTAGTCTGTGACGATCTCGATGTGAACTGCGGAGGTGACGAGACAAATGAAAATGGCGAGATAACCCTTGTATGTGCGAGTCGATCTGCCCCTCCAAGTCTTGAGCTGCATCGGTCCTGCGTAATCCAAGCCGGAGTGGAGAAAAGCGCGAGAGGGAATTACTCTATTCGGTGGGAGTTGCCCCATCAATTGTTGAGCGTGGCGTGCACATGTAACGCATCTCAAGATGAACGTCCTAACAGGGGCTCTCCCTCCCACGATCCAGTAAGTGTGTCTCAGATATCCTAGAGTAAGCTGGGTTCCTCCGTGGAGTGTTCGTTTGTGGGCGTCGGCGATAACCAAGGTCGTGAGCGCCGATTTGCGAGGCAAAATGATGGGGTGTTTCGACTATGCATCCAACCTAGCATGGTGCAGACGCCCCGCCCACCCGCAATACTCCGACTTTGTCGATGAACGGGGTGAGCCTCAGGAGCGGTGAGGAATTAGAAAGGGAGTTTCCCTGAAGGAGGACGTGAATTTCGTCGTGGAACGCCTTTTGCTGCACCGTCCTGCACCAGAACAGATGGCTCTGTCGCAGCTCTTCTGGACTGACAGAACTATCGGTGCAAGCTCCGGGAATCCGTTTTAAACGGAAGTAGACTCTTTTACAGAGTGCCGTGATCCTCAAGAGTCGAGTCAACGACGAGTAGCGTTCCAACAGGTCCCAGTGTGGGATGGATTAAGCAGTGATTGTCAGAACCTGGACGTGTCGTTCCTCTAGATCGTTCTCCGATGGTGAAGGGGAAGCAACTGTGGGCCAAGAAGTCTAAGGCCCAATGAGCCAAGAGGGACCGGTCCACCAGAGTTCATGACTGAGAAGTTGTTCGGCGCGTAAGCCTCGGGAGGCGGAATCTGCAGGATTTTCCTTCCCGGGGACAAACCTCCACGTGGCAGTGGGTAACAGCTCCTGAATAGCAGTCACCCTGTTCCGGACGTAATCTTTCCAGCGGGATGGATGGGCGGTAATCCAGGAGAGAGTCGCGGCTGAGTCCGTCCAGAGATATACAGGTGCATGCGGCAAATTTAACGTTTGAAGAGTGTGCGCCACTTGCTGAGAAAGAAGTAGGGCTGCACACAGTTCCAGTCGAGAGATAGTAACACGTTTGAGGGGTGTCACTCGTGACTTGACACAAGCCGGTCTCACGGTGACTCCCTCCTCCGGGGTTGCTGATCTTATGTAAAATTGCTAAGATTTTTATTATAAATTTGCATTTATTGTCAAATATTTGAGTTCTTACAATTATTCGTCGTTATATTTCATATTTTTTCGATAAATTATTGTCGCCAGCACCACCATTTGGTACTACATTTCTAATAGATTTTTGCCTCACTTTTGGAGGCGAAATCAGGCTTATAGCGTTTTCGATTTGTTGACTCGACCCGACTCCGGATCAATGGTCTGTTCCTTTTATCTTCATTTCTTGCACAGTTTATCACTTTTTTTGCAGTGGAAAAGAACAAACCATTGACTCGGCAGAGTCGGGTTGAGACAGCAAATCGAAAACGCTATTAGTTCGGTCTCCTGGTTCTAGTCTTCATAAGTCAGTATTCATAGTCGGATCTTATATTTAAGGGGTTATACCAACCTAGCGGGACAAAATTCGATTTTTTTAAATTACATTTTCTTGAAGTTTCAAGTTTCGAGAATATATCCTGAAAGTTTTATGTTAATATCTGAAAAAATGCCGGAATTACAGAGAGTTGAGTAAAACGGGATCGAGCGTTCGAGTGCTCGAATTGGAGCAATATCAACATAAATCGCCACTGGACGATGATGTGATTAAAGCCATTCGTCCAATATTTGAAAACAACTTTCTAGTGATAATTTACTGGAGAAATGCGTCGGTAGATTTACGCAAAACATTAACGAAAGTTTGAACAATCTGATTTGGCGCATAGCGCTAAAAGTGCAGCACAGCGGTGCACACGTTGTGCAAATTGCTGCCAATATTGCTGCATACACATTTAATGAAAATGCTGCCGCATATTTATTAATGATAATAAAAGATTTGTGCTGCATATTGCGAAAATCAAAACCGAAGCGCGCATTATGTGGCCGAAGTACGAGCACAAAAGACGACGCGCGAAGAAAGGATTGCTTGCCGTCAACAGAAGTCTTCACAGAGCGCTGCTGTTATTGATTGTGGAAGAAATCTCATATGGCCCCAGAATTGCCGACTAGAGGTAAAGTGCAAATTCGGTTATTACAATAGTAGAACTAAACTTGAAACTTTAAACGCGTTTTTTTCAAAACATGGTTTTCAAAGTCGGTGACGACCAGATCTCAAAAAACTAATCGATGGATCGTTTTCAAATTTTTACACAATACTCTCAGAAACATTTTTTTGTCGGTTGATGATCTATTTTTTTCTATCGATCTTCATTAAAAATTAAAAAAATGAAAAGGACAAAAATTTTTTTGTTTTTTTTTTTAATTTTAACTTACAACTCATCGCCATTTGTAACAAACGATAAAATCGACAATCGGCGATCGTCACCGACAAACCACTACTGTTAACTTAAAAACACCATTTTGTTTTTTTGTTTCAGATGGATCGTTTAGACGGGACAATGGTCACCGCAAAATGCGTTTTTCCAAACTTCAATGTGTGTCGGCGGCCATATTTCTGTTTTCCGTCGCCATTGTTTAATAAAAAAATTTTTTTTTGTCGAAACATAAGTCAATAATCACCCAAAATTTTATTTAATTCCCATTACCCGTTTAGGAGGAATAAAATATCAAAGTTAGGCCTGTTTTTCGACCGTCTAGGTTGGTGTAACCCCTTAAGATCATCTTAAGTACTGTCTTAAGATGCCATCAGCCAATCACAGAGCTGTATTAGCACCTTAAGATATTCCTTGAGACGATCTTGAAATAAGATTCGACTATGGATACCAGCCATAGAGCTTGTATTAATGGAGGGACCATTGCTATATGCCGGAGTCCGCGCGGGAAGAATCGACAGAGACATGAATATATTCTCGTATATTCTGTCTCTTTTTGTGTTGGACATCCCCACTACTCCGTTTTCTAGAAGGAAAGAAGCGCACATACGAGCGGTACGACAGATACGAGCCTAATACCTACTTGGTGCCTACTTGGGCCTTGGGCTGTTACGATTAGTACAAAAAAATTTTACATACGAAAGTAATACTGTGCATTTAATGATTGGCATGTATCTTTTAGATTCTAAATTATGTACCACTTAATGAATGCACAGTGTTATTTTCGTAAACAATTTTTTTCGTACGAGTTCGAGAATCGGGCCTCAGATTGTATAGTTACGAACCTGGGGTTCTATTCTTGAAACAAGGACCCTAGATGTCGTATGCGATATTGTATGCGATAGCTATTCTTGAACGGATGATGAGATGTATCGTATGCGAGAAAATATCGAATGATTAATATCGAGTGGGTATAACCTATGCGATACGCATGCATGGACACAGAAATATAGGGACAGAGTATAAGCTTGATTGAAGGACGAGGGGAGTGAAGCTAAAAATAGGGGGAGTCCGCCATGATACTGTGCCTAAATTTGATTGTTATAATTCTGCGCATGCTTAATGTTACTATTTTAAAAAAAATACAGATTAATTTAAAACTGTTATTTATTTGTTATACAAATATGAATCTAGTACCATTGTTGAGTACTATTGGATTATGAAATTAT
The DNA here is from genome assembly GCF_013373865.1 of Monomorium pharaonis. NCBI lineage: Eukaryota > Metazoa > Arthropoda > Insecta > Hymenoptera > Formicidae > Monomorium > Monomorium pharaonis. Next base: position 39,967 of record NW_023415410.1, on the reverse strand, counting down.
TTACTTTATTTTCTATGTTATCAAATATTTATCATAAATAAATTAGTCTTATATACTTGCTATAATGTAAAATAAAATACAAATTAAAAAGTTTAGTCAAATTACTACACATATTTAATATTTTAAATATTTATTGTTGTCTATATAAATACAAAACCTTAACAAATATACATGGCTAATATGTAATATTATGACATAAAATATCTTATTAATATCTTGTTGAAATATTTTGGACATTTACTTACTAGGGCTCATTCGCAAAAGAAATGTATGCGCAAATACCCGCTGCAACAGAAAAGTTGCAAGTTTATTAAAGCCATACAATAGTCAATAAATTTCCAATTATTCTATAAAAACAAAGTTTGCAAATACATTTCTCTTGCGAATAAGCTCAGAATCGAGCCCCTAAGATATATCTTTGGAATTGCATTTAAAAATTTGGATCCAATGAGGGATATATTTATGAAATGTATGGTAACAAATATCATTAATTATATTTAATAAGTAACAACATTTATTGCCCTTTAAAAAGTACAAGTTATTAGTAAGTGACGCTTACTATTTGATTTATCTATACTAGTTAACGCTATATAGTGTAGCCTAATTTTTACATATTTTTTAACAATTAGCTCGAATTAAATGGACATCGTGATTTTCCATTAATGATTGATCCTCATACAGCACAAAAGCTTTGCAGCAACATTGCTGCAACATTGCATATTGCGATGTAATGTTTCAGAGATATTGCAAAGACATTATTTTACAATATTACTTCAGCAATGATGCAGCAACATTTAAAATATTATTAAAATAGTGAAAAATAGATAAATTAATATTCAATACAGTTTGAATAAATATATTACAGTAACTTTTCAAAAATAATGTAAAAGTGATCGTTCTATATTATTTAAAATTTTTCATCTATAGAGATACATGCATTCTGGAGTAGTTTTAATTTGTGTGTAAAACTATTATTATGTAGATTTGTGTATAACAGAGTACAAGGTTATTCAAAATTATTTTAAATAACTGTATTTTTTATTTAACAAATACAGAGTGATTATACCCAGACAGCACATGTAGATTATGAGAACGATAATAGGATATTGCGAAAGTATATTGCAATATTCGTATATATTAGAGATACGTCTGTGATATGGCGAGATATACTCATAACGTACTATGTCCGCGTTGCCTTATCCCATAGAATTTCGCTGGCAGTTTTATGAGAATATACCGAATATATCTTAAGAATGTTATACGTATGTCTAAAGTATATTCAGTATATTCACAATATGTCTACAGTATGTTCACATTATATGGGCTCATGCATAATGAGAGGAATAAGGAACAAGGAATTAAACATACAGAATTAGCAAGAAGAAATAAGAAGAGGAATTAATCATTTCGCACATCAGGAAGCTATCGCAAAAAATGAAGCGTAATATCTGTTGAATACGCTGGGGTGCTTTGGGAAATTATGCTCAGATAATTGTAGGTATAACCTAAATAAATATGTATATATACAATATATATATATTATTATAGTTTACGTTACTATATTATATCTTATGTACATACCAGAGTTATCTGGGCGTAATTCCTGAGAAACCACGTTGTCCGTGAGTTCGTGTTCGCACGTTCACACCCTACACTTCACCACGTGTCTGCATCCACGGCGGCAGACGAAAATGCGTAACGTTACAGATCATAGATAGCGTTGACATGATTCACTTTCGATATTACGCGGATATTTTGGAAATATGTGATAGATATACATGAGATATATCATAGGATTTTTACGGATGTTTGAGTATATAGATATATATCTCAGTATATCAGTAGAGTTGCAAAGTTCAGTCGCTATATTCTAAGTTTATCTTGAGGATATATCAAAATGACATTCTATTGAGACGTTATATGAATGTTTACGTATATTCGGTATGATCACAGTACATTACGTATGAGAGTATAATATTCGTACGATATCTGGTGCTGTCGTGGGTAGTGACATCAACCAAACGATCATCCGATCAATTCATTCAGTTTTAAATAACTATATTTTGAATTTAACAACCAGAGTGATTACGTCAACCAATAAAAGATAAATTTTGTAAGTTTGTCTCTCTCATCTTATAATGTACTTATATAAGATAAAAGACAAACGTGCAAAGTTTATCTTTGGGTGAAGTTTCACTAATCACTCTGTATTGTTTAAATTCAAATAGTTATTTAAAATCAGATGAATTATTTGAATAATCTTTTTCTGAATAATATTGCATACATATTTTTACTGCAATATTGCTACAATATTACGTAACAATATTTCTAAAACGGACATTTTACCATTGCTGCAATCTTGCAACAACCTTGCAGCAACATTTCACAACGTTTATGCACCTATGCAATCTTGCGGTGAAATGTTGCCACAACGTTGCTGCAATCTTTCTGTGCTGTAGGGGTAATTTTTAATAAATTTTAATGCAATTTAATAATCTTAATAAATAATAAAAAGGGATCAAATAAAAAAATTTCTGTGAAATATTTCATTAATAATTTCTATCAAGATGATCAAGACTGG
>NW_023415410.1:0-32488 GCF_013373865.1 Monomorium pharaonis | reverse complement strand
AAAAATCCGGAAATATGTTTCGCGCATGCTTGCACATATTATACATTGAAATTCAATGATTGGTCACGGATCTAGTCACGTGTTTTAACTTAATATGTGTATATTTATGTATATACATATGTATGCATGCGCTGACATGCGCGATAGTTTATTTCCGGTAACTTTAGAGAAAGAAGTACTAAAAAGTCTGTTTCTCTCTCGCACCTCTTCTGGACACCGTTTTCTATACACAAACTGTAGGCAATTGCCGGTCCATATCTATAAGCTCTATGGCTGTAGGCTGTAAGGCCTGGGGCTCGATTCTTGAATTCATTCGCAAGAAAACGTATGCGCAAATACCCGCTCTAACAGAAAAGTTGCAAGTTTATTGGTTAAAAGCCATACGATAGCCAATAAATTTTCAACTTTTCTGTAAGAACAGAATTTGCGAATACGTTTCTTTTGCAAATGAATTCAAGAATCGGGGCCCAGGGGCTCGATTCTTGAATTCATTCGCAAGAGAAACGTATACGCAATACTCGCTCTAACAGAAAGTTGTAAGTTTATTGGTTAATAGCCATACGATAGCCAATAAATTTCTAACTTTTCTGTAAGAACAGAATTTGCGAATACGTTTTCTTGCGAATGAATTCAAGAATCAAGCCCCAGGCCTAAACAGTAAAGCAATACGAAGTGAAGACATTTTCTACGGCCGGTATTCATAGTCGGATCTTATATTTAAGATCATCTTAAGTACTGTCTTAAGATGCCATCAACCAATCACAGAGCCGTATTAGCATCTTAAGACATTGCTTGAGACGATCTTGAAATAAGATTGACTATGAATACCGGCCTACGACTACTGCTACGGCTACGACTCTCCATTGTAGATGGCCCTTAAGCATATTATGTAAATCAATATGACGACCTTATACTAGGACCGGTATTCATAGTCGGGTCTTATATTTAAGATCATCTTAAGTACTGTCTTAAGATGCCATCAACCAATCACAGGCCGGTATTCATAGTCAAATCTTATTTCAAGATCGTTTCAAGCAATGTCTTAAGATGCTAATACGGCTCTGTGATTGGTTGATGGCATCTTAAGACAGTACTTAAGATGATCTTAAATATAAGATCCGACTATGAATACCGGCCACAGAGCCGTATTAGCATTTTAAGACATTGCTTGAGACGATTTTGAAATAAGATTTGACTATGAATACCGGCCTAGGAGCTGATTGATTCAACGATCTTACCATAGACCTTATAGATATGGATCGGCAATTGCCTACAGTTTGTGTATAGAAAACAGTGTCCAGAAGAGGTGCGAGAGAGAAACAGTACTTCTTTCTCTAAAGTTACCGGAAATAACTATTGCACCTATAGTGTGTGCGATGGCCCTAAAGGGCCATCTACAATGGAGAGTCGTAGGCCGTAGCAGTAGTCGTAGGAAATGTCTCCATTTCGTATTGCTTTACTGTTTACAGCCTACAGCAGACATTGAGCCAATTCATTGCGTGCTTACGATGAGCGTTGGGGCATTCGAGATTAGTTTTTGGTCGCCTTTCTTTGATGGCGGCTTGTATGTTATTGCTACGGTCGTTTTTATTCTAGACAGCATTGCCGTAGTTTTAGTGCTGTTACGGCTAAAACACTCCATTGTAGATGGCCCTTAAGGCCGGATCTACAATAGGTGTAGTAAGTCTTAAGCTCTAAGAAATTAACGAATTATATTCGTTTATTCTTCTCATATTCGATTATAATTAATCAATTTCTTATGGCATAAGGCTTACTACACCTATTGTAAATCCGGCCTTACTCCTACTGCCATTGTAGACCCCGCATTACGCATTAGCCCGGATCTACAATAGTGGTTTGTTCGCGTCACATGCCCCAATATGCTCCTATTTACCCCAACGCACTCCAATACGTTGATTCCGATGACGCCAACCTATTAGAATGCGTTGGAGTGAATAGGAGCATGTCGAAGCATGGCGACGCGAACAAACCATAGGTGTAGTAAGCCTTATGCCATAAGAAACTGACCAATTATAATTGAATGTGAGAAGAATAAACAAATATAATTGGTTAATTCCTTAGGTCTTAAGGCTTACTACACCTATGGTTTGTTCGCGTCGCCATGCCCCGACATGCTTCTACTCACTCCAACGCATTCTAATAGGTTGGCGTCATCGGAATCAACGTATTGGAGTGCGTTGGGGTGAATAAGAGCATGTTGGAGCATGTGACGCGAACAGACCCCTATTGTAGATCTGGGGCTCGATTCTTGAAGTCATTCGCAAGAGAAACGTATACGCAAATACTCACTCTAACAGAAAGTTGTAAGTTTATTGGTTAATAGCCATACGATAGCCAATAAATTTCCAACTTTTCTGTAAGATCAGAATTTGCGAATACGTTTCTCTTGCGAATGAATTCAAGAATAGAGCCCCTGGGGCTCGATTCTTGAATTTATTCGCAAGAAAACGTATGCGCAAATACCCGTTCTAACAGAAAAGTTGCAAGTTTATTGGTTAAAAGCCATACGATAGTCAATAAATTTTCAACTTTTCTGTAAGAACAGAATTTGCGAATACGTTTCTCTTGCAAATGAATTCAAGAATCGAGCCCCTGGCCTTACGCAAGTTATTACGCGCGCATGTGACGGCACCCTAATAGGTTGGCATCATCAGAATCAACCTATTAGAGTTGGTCTGCTTGGATTTGCTCCGAGTACACCCAGAACCGACAAACGAACAAGGGTTTGATGAGAATCGGTTCAATCGAACGGTTCGCGAACCGTTTGCCCATCTCTATTATATTCTCAATTTTCGAAGGTGACGTGTATTCCGTTCCGTCTTGTTCTGTCTGTTGTAATTTTGTTGGTTTTCACTGTCTCGTCTGGCATGCGTGCGAACATTATTCGTAATTTCATCATCTTGTCATTGGCATTGTACCCTATACCATGCAAAATATGTTAAAACACGCAAGTATCTTTTCTGTCTTTCTGTGTATTCTCCACTTTGGAGCTGGTCTATATTTTCATATCGGTGAAACTGAGCGAAAATGCTTCATTGAAGAGATTCCCGATGACACTACGGTTTTAGGTACTTTAAAATATTACCTTTTATCATTTTAGTTTTTAACTATTATCACTTTTTTCTCGTCCAATTATCTTTAGCGACGTTAATCTTTAAATTGCCGGCAGGGCCACTATGGCCCAGAACTTGTTAGAACTTTGCATAGGATGTACCTAGTATATAGGCATACTTTTGTAACTTTTCTATAGTGTTATCTAACCTCTATTTTCTGGCAGTTTAAAGGTTAGAAGAGAATTTGTTTCGCTTTCTACTTTTATCTGCTATTTACACAACAAATATTTCTTTATCCATAATTTGTAGTCAATTACAAAGTGGAACTTTATGATCCAAGAAGTGGAGGTTTTATGCCAAGTAGTCCTGGCATTGGTATGCATGTTGAAATAAAGGATCCTGATGACAAACCTATTCTCTCTCGAGTTTATAGTTCTGAAGGTCGAATTTCCTTTACCTCGCATACTCCAGGAGAACATGTAATCTGCTTGTATTCTAATAGTACAGCCTGGTTCAGCGGTACTCAATTGGTAAGATACCTGTATATATTGTCGCTTATTAAATAAAAAGTAATGAAAAAAATTAATAAACAAGTCATGTTGAAAAATTATATTTTATTTACAGAGAGTACATTTGGATATTCAAGTAGGGGAACATGCGATTGATTATGCCAATGTAGCACAGAAAGAAAAATTATCAGAGCTTCAACTTAGAATACGTCAGCTCTTAGATCAAGTTGGACAAATAACAAAGGAGCAAAATTATCAGAGGGTAATAAAATGTTTCTGTATAGAGTAATATTATAATTATTGTGAGAAAAAACATTATGCAAAAACATTAAAAATTTTTCAGTATCGAGAAGAGCGCTTTAGACAAACATCTGAAAGTACTCATCGCCGAGTGTTCTGGTGGTCTCTCACTCAGACGATAGTTGTTTTAATAATGGGTGCATGGCAAATGAAACATCTTAAGAGTTTCTTTGAGGCAAAGAAATTGGTTTAAATGTCATGATAAAACGCAGGTGTTGATTTTAATAGCAGTTGTATCATTTATATGTCTAAATTGCATTCATAGCTTTAGGCAATTTCTATTAATTGAGCACAGTGGTTGTCACATCAACTAATTTATATGAAATTATCAGTTATTTTCTACAGTAAATTATTTGTGATTGCATTATTGCCTAATATTCAGTAAGTTAAAAAAATTAAATGTCCCAAAATATTTTCTTAGTAACTTATTTTTCTCTTCTGTGGCATTGACTTTCTACGTCATTTTTCCTACTTTCTATCCAAATCCTGACATTGTGCACAAATTCTTACATAGCAGTTTTAAAATAAGTATATATCTATATATATCAGTTGTGATGTATGTATGTCCGTAACTCCTCAGACTGCTTCATCATTTGTGGTCCGATCTTAACGCCACTGGTGTCAAAATTTAGCAAATTTTCCGGAGACTGCTACCATGGATTCGAATTCTTCAAAAACAGGTTGTTTCAAAAATGATGGGTAAAAATATACGTTTTTTTGACTAAAGTTTGTATTCCCGCGAATTCTTCCGTCATTTGTGATCCGATCCTCTTGCAACTGGTCTCAAAATTTAGCATTGTTTCCGGGGATGGCGTCTATGGACTCGAATTTTTCAAAAACAGGGTGTTTCAAAAATGATAGGCTTTAATATACGTATAAATGACTGAACTCTATCCGCGAACTACTCTCGTTATTGGAGGTTCGATCTTCTTGCAATTGGTCTCAAAATTTTGCATTTTTTCAGAGGATGGCTACTATGGATTTGAATTTTTCAAAACAGGGTGTTTCAAAAAATGATGGGCAAAAAAATACGTTTTTTGGACAAAAAATTGTATTGTCGCGAACTCCTCCGTCATTTGTGGTATGATTCTCTTGCAACTGGTCTCAAAATTTTGCATTTTAACCGGGGAGTCCATTTTTCAAAAACAAGGCGTTTCAAAAAGATAGGCCTTAATATACGTATAAATGACTGAAGTCTGTTTGCCCGCAAAGTACTCACCGTTCTTTTTGGTCTGATCCTTTTGCAATTGGTCTCAAAATTTAGCATTTTTTCCGGGGATGGCTACTATGGCTCGAATTTTAAAAAACGGGCTCGATTCTTGAATTCATTTGCAAGAGAAACGTATTCGCAAATTCTGTTCTTACAGAAAAGTTGAAAATTTATGGCTACCGTATGGCTTTAACCAATAAACTTGCAACTTTTCTGTTACACAGCGGGTATACGTTGCGCATACGTTTTTCTTGCGAATGAATTCAAGAATCGAGCCCCAGGGTGTTTAAAAATGATGGGTAAAAATATACGTTTTTTGGACAAAAAATTGTATTGTTGCGAACTCCTCCGTCATTTGTGGTCCGATCCTCTTGCAACGATCTCAAAATTTTGCATTTTTTCGGAGGATTCTCTTGCAATTGGTCTCAAAATTTAGCATTTTTTAAGGAGGAAGGCTACTACTATAGGTTCGAATTAAAAAAAAAAGAATTTACAACTATTTGTAAAGAAAATTCTTAATCATTCGGCAAACGAGGTAAAATTTAAAATAGAAAAATGTCTATTTAAAATCCAGAAGCTAATTTATTAATTTTAAAAAATTAAAAAAAATGTATAGAATTTTAATGTAACTATGGACCTAATAAAAAATAAATAAAAATATTAATTAAAAGTATAGTAATTTGAGCTACAAATAATTAATTTAAAAATATAAATATATTAGTAAATTTTTAAAAAGTAAAGTTTCTAATAACTAATTTTAGAATAAATGTTTTGTATGTACAATAAAAAGAATATTCTTTAAAAAAAGGAAGTAATGATAATTTAGAATTTAAAATTTTCCACTAAAAAAAACACCTAATAAGACCTAATAAAGTTAAAAATATATTAATTAACCCTCTGCCTACACATCTTATTTTTCTCTCCCGATTCTTACACACAGGGGTTACGCTAACCCCAAAATTTCGTTGACTTATATCTCCAAATGTATTTAATCGATTTTTAACTTCTTTTTTTTTTAAATCGAAAGGAAAAAATCTTAGAATTATGATGGTCTTGGGCTGAAAAGTCGAAGATATTAAAAGAAAAGAGATTTTTTGAAAGAATGAGAGGACGAAAAATTTTTGTAAAAATTTGCCTTTTTTGAACGCCCGTATTTATTAGAAAAAAAATAAATAAAGTAATTAAAATCGTGATCAATGGAAAGGGGAAGAGTTGTACTTTAAAAATCTATTATCAGTTTTTTTATTCTGTTCAAAAATATATTTATTTTGTAATGTGAATTTAGTAAAAAATTGAATGCAGTTTAAACACAATAGTAAAAGAAAATAGTAATATTTATTTAAAAACAATTATAATACTCAAAAACATAATTATTAATACAAAAAATATTTATTACAAAAGATTTTATTTATTATAAAAAAATTTTTTAATTTGTAATGCTACAATTGCAGCATATTTTTGCAAAGTGATCGCGACATTGGTAATATATATAAGTACTTTATGCCTAAATAATGCGTATGAACAAAAAAATAACTTTACTTACCCTTCAAATTTGGAACTTTTCCATTTTTTTGTTACGTTCCCTACACACGGGGTAATTGTAACCCCAACACACACTTTAAATGCTCCTACTTCTGTTGTTTTCAGAACATTCACAACGCCCAAAGAGAATAACTAGAGCATAGTTCAAACTTTTTTCCCCCCCTGGTTCCAGCGTCCTCTTGCTAAATACTTTTAAGTAGCGAACATTTCAAAATCGACTGGAATTACCGTAACCCCATGTGTAGGCAGAGGGTTAAAAAAAAGTTAATACAAAAATGTATATTGATAATCCTGATTAACTTTAACTTTATGATTTTTAAAAAAAGGGTATGTTTGCGAATTAAAAAAAAAGGATTATAAATAAGTATAGAAGTAAATTTAAAAAAGATTTTTTAAATATATATAGATGTTTAATTAAATTCGTCTAAAAGTAGAAAAGAGACAATTTTTAATTTTAAAAAGGCATGTATTTAAAAAATAAAAACTAATTACTTATTTATTTAAAAAAAAGAAATGTATAGAATTGTAATTTAACTTTGGGACATAATTGTAATTTAACTTTGGGAAATAAACATTAATTAAATATATTGTTTAAAATATGGTAAATTGAGCTATAAATAAGTATATTTTAAGAAATTATATATTTGTTAAATTTTAAAAAAGAAATGGTTTTTAAAATAAATTTTAGATTAATGGTGTAAAAAAAAGAAAGGTTTAATGATAATTTAGAAACTAAATTACAAAAAAAGCCTAATAAGATAAAGTTCAAAATATATTATTTATAGTAAGGTAATTTAAAGATGAAATACGGTTTATAAATAAAAGATAAATAATAAATTATACTAAGCACAAATAAATAATAAAAATGTGATAAGAATTTTTACAGATTATAAAATCATAGTTTTGTACAAAAACAAAATTTGGCGTTTTTTAAAATGCACAATTTATACCAAAAAATTAAAAAAAAAACATTTAAAAGATTTAGAAAAACCTTTGAAGGAAATTCTGAAAGAGAATTATGATAGTGATATAAAAAAAAGCGAAATTGAAGATTGAAAAAAAGTATTTAAAAAATAACAATCTTTAAGTTTGGAAAAAAAATTAATTAAGATTTATTCTTAAAAAAAAATTTATTATGAATAATTTAAAATTTAAGAATTAAAAAATGACTGGAATAATATTTGGTCGAGGTGCAAAAAAATTTGAAAAGAAATGGAGGAGCAGAAGAAGAAAGAAGACTCTAAAAAGGACGGAAAATAGTATGCAGGAAGATAATGTTCCGGAAATTAAGAAAAAGATAAGGAATGAAAACAAAAAAAATTTTTAGAAATAAATGTAATAAATTAATTAAGATGGTAATTTAAATGTATAAATAATTAATTTGTTAAAAAAAATAATTAAATATAATTTTAAAAAACCTGAGAAATTGAAATGGGTCACAAAGAATGATTATGAGGATGAGACTGAAGGTTGTTGTGGTGTAACTCAAAAAAGGTTATAAAAAAAGTTGAATGATTAAAAGTTTATAATTAAAAAAGCCTTTTTTTAAAAAAGGAGAGTAATCGCTGGAGAGAAACCATTTTTTTTAGTTAGAGAGGCTATGTGTTTATATTGTATATGAGTAGGAGTGAATTAGGGAGGGAAACCTAATTTTTAAAAGGATAAAATGTTAAAAAATAAATAGTTGTGTTAGTGTATGTATGTGTTTGTGAGATTGAGAAAGTTGGATATTTGTTTCTTAGGAAAAAGTGTGATTGTATGTATAGTAAATGAATATGTCTATAAAAGTATTAAAAAAACTTTTAATTTATTTCTTTTGGAAAAAATAAACAGCTATTTCAAAGGGCATGATTGTAATTTGTCTATTAACGAATGATAATAAAACGTTAAAGAACGCAGAAGAAAATAATTAATTATACTAGCCAAAGGAAAACGTCGGAAGTATTTTAATTTGAGAAAATAGAGGTTTGATGTTTTATATGTACATCTGAAAAAAAAGGTGAGAGGTTTAAGAGATTAAGAAAAGGTGAGAAAGACAAGATACTAATATATTAATTTAATTAAAGAAAATAAATACGATAAAACCATGATCGGACTTAAATTTTAATTTAACATAGGTTAGAGAAGACAGAAACATATATATATATATATATATCAAAGTAATAAGTAAAAACTCAGTAAATTAATGGAGACAATTGCAAGATAATGATTGTGAGTTAAAAATCGAAAGCAAATTCTAAATTTATTACTGTATCCTAATAAAAAAAGGTAGTATTAATTCATGAATTAAAATTTAAAAAAAAAAATACATCTTAAAAAAAAAGAAATTTTAAAATCAATATAAAAACTACCAAAACAATTTAATAGATTAGTTTATAATTAAAAAAATATATTTAGAAAAATACAAAAAATAAAGCATAAAAAAATACTTAATATGTTTAATTTAATTGAAAAAAAAATTTTGAAAATTAATTGTTAGTGTTAGGGTGGAAGTATCGCGAACGACCGACACGCCGACTGTGGACACTATAGCTTTATTAATACAAAAGGTGAATATACGATAAACGAATACCGTGAGACGACCGCGACAACGTACTCGAATGGCGGAAGGCCAGACTCTTACGCGGTAGGTGAACGAAAGTGAACGCACGGGGCGCCTACCGGTTTCCGTCCCGCATGCGGATCGCACCATCGATTACCATCGATATCGATAACACTTCCCCTCGAGCCGCAGCGGAGGCGGTCACACCTCTATAGGCTTAAGGACTTCAGACCCATAAGACGAACACAGTCCTCGTGCTTCCTTCTCGGTAGTCCTTTTGTGAGAACATCCGCTGCCATCTCATCGGTTGGAATGTATTCGATGGATATGTCTCTCCTCTTGACAGCGTCACGCACAAAGTGGGTGCCTGATGTCAATGTGCTTTGTGCGAGCGTGATGCACCGGATTCGCAGGCCAATTTCTGCGCACCTAAGCTGTCGCTCTTATGATGACGCTCTTCAGATTAACTCCAAAGTTCTTCAATAGTCCTCTCATGTACAGGGCCTCCTTGGTTGCCTCGGATAAGGCCATGTACTCTGCTTCGACTGATGACAGTGCCACCGTCTGCTGCTTCTTGGATTCCCAGTTCACTGGTCCTCCGCCCATAATGAAGACATAGCCTGTGTATGATCTACGGTCGACGTTGCATTCCTCCCCAATCGGCAGCCGCAAACATCATAGGAGGGTCGGCCGAGCGCTCGAATATGAGCCCCATGTTGCTGGTTCCCTTCAAGTAACGTAGAACACGCTTTGCAGCCTTCCAGTGAGTTTTCAGTATAGCAGTCGTTGAATTGGCTTAGGTAGCTCACTGCGTGAGTGATGTCGGGCCTCGTTCCCACGGATAGGTACATTAAGGCCCCGATTAATTCCCGGTATGGAAAATCGGCTTCCTGCTCGGTTTCGTCGTCCTGGTCACTGACTAGTTTGAGGCCGGGTTCCAACGGTGTCGTCACTGGTTTGCACTCGGACATGCCGAACCTGTCCAGAACATCCAGAATGTAGCCTCTTTGACCGATGGTAACCGCGTTCTCACTCCTCGTGAATTCCAGGCCTAGACAGTGCTTCACGTTGCCCAGATCTTTAACGCTGAACTTGGCGCCGAGATGATCCTTCAGCTTCTTAATGATCGCCTTGTCCCGTGACATGATCAAAATATCGTCCACGTATACAATCACGAAGCTCCTACTCTCGCCCGATCCAATGTGGTAGACGCACGGGTCGGCTTCAGAAGGTGTCGCGCCAACGCTTCGCAATTCTTCGTCCAGTCGTTCGTTCCAGGCGCGTCCCGCTTGCTTAAGTCCATACAAGGCCTTTTTATAACAGACAAACAACCGTCTCCTTCCCTTAGCTCCTTCAGCATATCCCTTGCCATGCTCCGGGTAGTCTTACTTCCTTGTCCGGATTGAACGATGTGCTCCAAGATGTCCTCTAAGTGTTTCGGAGGTTCCATGAATATTTTTTCTTTCACGTCGCTGTTCAGGTAAGCCGTTGTGATGTCTAGTTGCTCAATCAACATGTCGCGCTGAGCTGCAATAGCTACCGCCGTCCGTATAGAACTCAGCCTGGCAACGGGGGCAAATGTCTCGCGAAAGTCTATGCCGGGTCTCTGGGAAAATCCGCGTGCTACCACGCGAGCCTTTCTCTTTCAATGTCCCCGTTAGAGTTATACTTGTTTCGTAGGACGAACCTACTTCCAATTGCTTGTTGATCCTCGGTGCGTTTGACTAGCGTCCATGTATTGTTTGTAATAAGGGCTTTTACCTCCGATGCCATAGCTTTCTTTCCAGGCCGATGAATCCGTCCCCGAGATTGCTGATTTTATAGGGATCTCGGCCAGACAGGCGACCTCATCTCGATCCTGTAGGTTGGCGCAGCGCTCCTTTCTAGGACGACCTGGACGTCCGGTCCGAATTATGCGAGGGCGCCCGGCCCTACGTGCCGGTGTTTCGACCTCATTTTGATCTCCTTGATCTGCCCCCTCAGGCTCCTCTGCGAGTGTTTCTTCGTCGGATTGTCTCGAGGTTAGCTCAATATCGATGTATGGGGTCTTCGGACGATCAGTAGAATTCTCTGAATCGTTTTCTTCTTCTCGGTCGTTGGTTTCGCCTCCCGGGTGGAAGTCTTCAAACAATGTCTTCGATCCCTCGACGTGTTTCCTCCAGAAACTGCACGTCCCTGGTTACCTCGACCTTTCGCGACTCGGGTATCCACACTCGATAACCATTAGACTCAGCAGGATATCCTATGAATACTCCTTTTCTTGATCGAACGTCAAACTTCCCCTTCGTCGGGTTTCTGTCGAGACAGAACACCTTGCATCCAAACTCTCTGAAGTGTTTTACCACCGGTGCTCTGCCGTGCCAAGCCTCGTAAGGCGTTTTTCCGTTGAGCTTCTTGGTAGGACATCGATTTCGTATGTAGTTCGCTGTAGAAACCGCCTCGGCCCAGAACGATGAAGGTAGACCGGATTGGACCAAAAGACATCTCGCCGATTCCACCAATGTCCGGTTTTTTCTCTCTGCCACTCCGTTCTGTTCTGGCGTGTAAGCTGTCGTTAGACGACGCTGTATTCCTTGCGACTTGAGGTATTCATTGAACTCCCTGTTGACGAACTCGCGCCCGTTGTCGGACTGGATGCTTTTTATCTTTGTGTTGTGTTGGTTTTCGACGAGGGTTTTAAAGGTCTTGAACTCCTCGAGCGCTTGACTCTTATTCGTGATAAATCTTACTTCCGTCCACCTCGTGCAGTCATCAGTAAACGTGATGAAGTAAGTCGACCCGCCGTTCGACGACATGCGCATAGGGCCGCAAATATCGGTGTGGACGAGCTCTAATTTCTTTGTTTCCCGACTGGATTCCTTTGGAAAAGACGGCCGTGTCATCTTCCCCTGAATGCAGATCTCACATTTTAAGCCTTCGTTTCCATCTCGAACATCGATTCCGCGAACAGCTCCGCTCTTGACCGCGCTATGCAGATCTCGAAAATTTAGGTGGCCCATCCGTCGATGCCAGATTGATGAAGAATTCATCGATTGCCACAGAATTTCGCTTGGTTTACTCACGAGTTCGACCTCCTGGCAACTTTCAGGCAGCGTCCCTTCCACGTAGTAGAGATTATCGGCGCGCTTCGCAGTTAGCTTAGTGAGTCCGTTCTTGTCGATGATCGTGGCCCTCCGTTTGCTAAAGATCACATCGTATCCCTTGTCCGTAATCTTTGAGACTGACAATAAGTTCATGCGGAGTTCAGGAACGTGCAGCGTGTCTCGCAGGGTCACGTCGCTCCGCTTGCCATCCACGGTCGCCACGACTCTAGCAACACCTCTCGCCTTTATTTCGGTGGATGCGTTGTTCGCCAGCTTCAATCTGCGGAATCGCTCTCGTTGACGTCTGTAAACGTGTTAATATCTTTGCAGAGATGCGAAGTACAACCCGCTATCCAGGCACCAGATACTTACGTTAGAGTGATCTGCTGCTGACACGCTTCATCCCCGTCATCGGTCGATAGAAGGGACACCCCCGTGGATTTCGTCTCACTTGCCTTCTTCGATGTACACTCCGAGGCCTTGTGTCCTTTCTCGTGACATTTGAAGCATTTAAGCTCGAAATTTTTGACCTTGCGTTGATCACTCTTTCCGGGACGGGCCTTCGGTTTCTTCTTCTTTCCCACAAACATGGCACCTTGCACCGAGGTTGACGCAGATGCTCTTCTCGCATCGTATTCCTCAATTATCTTAATGCGTAAGTTCTCGGGCGTCGGTAATTGATCACGACTTTCGATAGCGCACCTGAAATTTTCGTAACTCGCCGGTAAACTGTAGAGCATCATTATCGCCAGCAAATCCGGATTGATGTCCACATCCATATCGGATAACTTATCGACCGCGTCGATAAAAACATGGAGGTGCTCCCGCACATCGCCCGTTTCGTCCATCTTTTGTAAAGTGAGACTTTTCAACAGGGTTGCTTTGCGCGCCGGCCCCTTCGATTGGAACGTGCTCTCTAGCTTAATCCACAGCTCACGAGACGTTGTGCAACCTTTTACTAGTTTCAGCTGACCGGCACTTATGGACAGTATTAGATCCGACTTTGCCTTGTCGTCCTTCGTGGACCATTCACGAACCGCGTCGCCTTCCGTGGGTTCGGGCTTCGGTATGTCTCCGCTTACATACCCCCAAGCGTCGTTCTTGATCAACAACGCTTTCATCTGAAGCTTCCACGTGTCGTAGTTATCGCGTCCGAGCGCCTCAATGCGTACGCCACTGTTCGTATTCATCGCGTGCAGTTCGTACCGGCGTCACGGGAAGAAAAGGAACACGAAAAATCAGCGATCGAATGCGCGTCTCACTCTTGTCGTATACTCCGCACTCTCGATCGATTTCCCGCGCGTACGGTCGAACCGAGAAGCACTCGCAATAGTGTCCCGTTCTGTATCCGGTGCTTTATGGCACTCTTCCGTCCCGACAGCTCTCTCGCTCACGCCGAGATCTCGCGCCAGACAAAGTATCGTACCGCGTGTATGCAACCGAACGTCACTCCCTGCGATTTCGGATAGTCTGGGCCCATAACCTGTTAGTGTTAGGGTGGAAGTATCGCGAACGACCGACACGCCGAACTGTGGACACTATAGCTTTATTAATACAAAAGGTGAATATACGAGAAACGAATACCGTGAGACGACCGCGACAACGTACTCGAATGGCGGAAGGCCAGACTCTTACGCGGTAGTGAACGAAAGTGAACGCACGGGGGCGCTACCGGTTTCCGTCCCGCATGCGGATCGCACCATCGATTACCATCGATATCGATAACATTAATTAATAGAAAAAAAGTTTAAAAAAATAAGAAAAAAAAGAATATTCCTAATATTTTAGAAAACCATAAGAAAAGTATATTTCATTACCATAATAAAATATAATTACGAAATCCATTTTTAACTTTAACTTTAATTATAAACGTAAAGATATAATTCTTTAAAAATTTCAAAAATATATTTTAATAAAGTAGTATAAAAATAGAAATAATTTAAAAAAATGCATATTTTTAAGAATTCATTAATAAACTATTAACATTCTTTTTATTCTCTTTAAGAATATTATTAAAAATGGTTTAATGATTTTTAGAAAAAATCTTAAAATTTTTTAAGGGTATAAAAATCTATAAATAATAATTAAAACAACGTAGTTGTTTAATTATTATTAGTATAAGTTTTAAATAATAATTGTTTTTTTATAGATTATTATTTAAGGAATTATACAAATTTATTTATTTTGGAAAACCTTTATATAATTATTCCTTTACCTATTTTTAAAATTAATAACTTCTTTAGGTGTAAAAATTCCTTTTTTTCTCTAAGAAATACTTTATTAAAATTTTACTTTTTGTCATTAGAAAATTGTATTCTGAGATATATTCTAATTTTAAATATTTTAAAATACTTTTTAAAAAGACTTTTTGGATGTTTTTTGGAGAAAATTTTTTAAATAAATTTAAATTAAAGTACAAAATTAAAAAAAATTATATTAATTTACCAAAATAAGATATGATTATAAAATTTCTTTCTGGGGAAGGGGAAGATGGCGTGGTTGAGAGTGGAGGTGAAACAGGGAGCTCCGGAGTGAATAGTGTGGTGAGGGTGTAATGTGAAAGAGAGGAGAGAAAGAAGTGGACGATTGGGAAGAGAAGACCGGGACATAGACGGGCAATTGGAGGGAAGTAAATGGAGGATGGAGGTGAGAAGATATTAGGATGGAGAAGTCGGGGCAGACATCGGAGTAACGAGAGACGAAAGCCGGGAAGATGGAGGCAGGTACGAGAAGAAGAGGTCAGAGAGAGGGCGCTGGAGAGATGCGACGCAGAGAAGAGTTTCGAAGGAGAGGAGTGAAGGAAGGAAGGAGGGCAGATGGCGGTGCGCTCGGAGTGAGGCAGCGCTGAGCGCGAGCGCGAAGAGAGAAGAGGAGTGTCAATCTGGTGGAAGGAAGGGATTGGCAGTGTGGGGCTAGAGTTAAGTTGGCAAGAGTGCCAGGGCGGGATGGTAGCGTGTTTGGGAACGCGGGTTTCCGTACACGTGGTCCATCGAGGGCACATGTCGACAGAGCGATTCTGACACAGGAGGAGAAAGATTGTGCAGAAAGAGATAAAGTGAAAGTGTGGCAGGGAGAGAGAGTGCCGGACTCAGAGGAGAGAATAGGCGGGGAGAGGAGAGAAGCAAGGGAGGAAGAGAGAATGGAGGAGCTGGGCAGAGAATTGAGGAATTTGAAGTGGGAAATGACAAGGAGACTGAGGGAA
Organism: Monomorium pharaonis; assembly: GCF_013373865.1. Classification (NCBI taxonomy): domain Eukaryota; kingdom Metazoa; phylum Arthropoda; class Insecta; order Hymenoptera; family Formicidae; genus Monomorium; species Monomorium pharaonis. The sequence continues at coordinate 17,026 of NW_023415410.1, read as the reverse complement.
GTCGGAGAGAGACTGAGAGGATTGGAAGAGAGGTTAGAGGCGCTGGAAGGAGAAGGCATGAGAAGGGAAGAAGAGGTAGCAGGTGAGAGGGAAGAGCTGAGGAGTATGAGGGAAGAGAGAGGAAGAGGCAGCAGAGAAGAGGAAGCGCAGAGGGACGACGACGAGGAGGGAGAGATGGAGAAGAGGAGGATCGGACGGGACGACGGGAGAGAAGGAAGAAGTGGGAAATAGGGAACAGGTGGTTGGAGAGAAGAGGGAGGAGAGGATGGGGGAAGGCGAGAACAAGAGGAGAAGAGAACGGAGGGAAGAGGAGAAGAAGGGCGGAAGGACGGAGTCGAGGAGAGCTGGTGGCAGGAGACGAGAGGAGAGGAGGAGAAGGAGAGGAGAGGGGGCGAGGAGAGAGACGAGGATGAAGGAAGAGGACAAGAGAGGAGCAGAACGAAGGAGGGACAGACAGGAGGAACTGGCAAGGAGGAGAGGAAGGAGCAGAGAGAGAGGAGAAGGAAGATGGGGAGAGAGATGGGAAGGGGATAGAGGCATGGAAAAGGGTGGAAAGGGAAATGGAGAGGAGGATGAGGGAGAGGGCGGAGAGAGAAGGGTGGGAAAGAGTAAGGGAGGGCGGAAAGGGAGAGAAGAGTAAGGGAGGTGAGAAGAAGAAACATAGTGTGGAGGGGTGTGGAGGGGGGAGGGGGCGATAGAAAGAAAGGCGATAATAGAGGGGATTATGAAGAGAGAAGCGGGAAGGAAAGTAGATTTAGGGGGTAGTATCAGAAAGAGTGGGGGAAAGGGGGACGATAGTGGTGATAACGGAGGTGGTGAGAGAGGAGGATAGAGACTGGTTGTTAGAGAGGAGGGCGGAGATAAGGAGTCGCTGGGATGTAAGGTTAGACGAGGATTTATCGATGGAGGAGAGGAAAATCAGATGGAGGATGTTAGAAAGGGCAAAAGAGGAGAGAAATAAGGGAAAGAAAGTATAAGTGGGGAATAGAAGCATGTGGGTGGACGGAGAGAATGGGTGTGGAATAAGAGGAAAGAAGAGTGGGAAATAGGCGAGGGGGAAGGAAAGGAGGAAGGGAATTAAAGGGGAGAGGAGCTGGTGGAGTCAATTGAAATCTTATGTTTTTTGTTTTATGTTACTAGGAGGTGACAGAGGAGAAATGGAAAGAGACGTGGAAGGGGAAGAGAGTGGTGAGAAAGAGACAGGAGAAGCAGGAGGGAAGGAGAGAATGAGAAAGCAAGAAGAAATGAGGAAGGTGAAGCAAGGAGAGCAGAGGAGGCAGATGAGGAGAAGGAGGAGGAGAGGTCCCAGAAGGAGAAAAGGAGGGAGAGGACGGAAGAGAGCTGAAGAGAACAAGTGGAGAGGAAAGGGGAAGAGAGAAGGATTGAGTGGAGGAAGAGGAGAAGGGGGGTGGGGGGTAGGGGTGAGGGGTGGGCGAGAGGGGTGGGGGGTAACAGAATGTAAAGGTCGCTTATGGCCAGGTCGGTTCGGGAGTAGAGGGGCTATGTATGTGAACGGTTCGGGAACGCTCCGTGAAAAAAGCGCCTTGTATACCCCGTAATTGGGGACGCAATAAAGTCTATTCTATAAAATTTCTTTTTAAATTTAATTTTTTATTAAATTATAAAAGATTTAATTCTTTAAATTAAAAATTTAGTTTTTTTAAAAATATAAATCAATTTTAAAAACTTTTTAAAAAAATGCATTTTTTAAAGAATTGCTGTATAAACTTTAAGAAATTCTAAAAAATACAACAATAATATATTATATTGTTATATTTAAAAAATGCTTTTTCTAAAAAAGTAAATTTTTTTAGAGGGTAAAAAAATCAATATATAATATTTAACAAAAAGAAAATTATAAACAATACTTGCATATTGTGTTACAATTACATCCTTAAAAAAAAATATCAAATTTATTAAAAAAATATGCCTTGATTTTTTAAAATAGTTTTCAAAATAGTTTAAAAATTTTCATTAAGTATTTAAAAAATACATATTTAAAATATTCCTTTATAAATTTTAAAATCTAGAAAAAATTTTTTAATACATTTTTAATATTTTTTAAAATTTTTAAAATGGTTTTTACAATAAAAAAAATAAAAGTTTTAAAATTTATATAATACTATATAACAAAAATGTAAATTCAAAAACACTCAAATTTTAAAGATTATGGTATAAAAAAAATTAAAATTTCCAAATTATGGAAAACCTTGATATAAATATTCCTTGACCTATTTTAAATTTAATAAATTTTTTTTTCATTTTACATATTTTACTACAAAAAAATACTTTATTAAAATTTTCATATGGATCAATCTAAAATTTTATAAAAAAGATCAAATATAATTTTAGTTTGTTTTAAAAACGTTCTAAATTAACTTTTTTGATGATTTTGGAGGAAAAACTTTATTAAATGAATTTAAAATAAATTATTGAAAGTCTGCTCTGAGGTATATGACAGTTTTCAAATCTTACTTTCCCGCGCCACGCTCTTTTGGGCGTGGTCGGTCTAAGTACTCTCACACCGATGTCTTTTACGCGATCCTCGGGCAGGAGGGGTTATGCACTAGGTATCCGAATGGGCACCGACGTCGTCTGCGTCCGGTTTAACGTCGCTGCAGCTCCCGTGGTTTCTCGACCGTCCGTTGCGCACACGAATGACCGAGACCCAGGAAGGCGCACTTAATTTGCCTCCCCTGGACAGGGGGAAGGAACTGGGGCTCGATTCTTGAATTTATTCGCAAGAAAACGTATGCGCAAATATCCGCTCTAACAGAAAAGTTGCAAGTTTATTGGTTGAAAGCCATACGATAGCCAATAAATTTTCAACTTTTCTGTAAGAACAGAATTTGCGAATACGTTTCTCTTGCGAATGAATTCAAGAATCGAGCCTCTGGATTATGTTAGGTACAAAATAACGCAGGTAAGTATCTTGCAGGTAAGTATATGATGTATTTCACACCTATTTCAGTTTAGGCAAGTACAATGTGCACACCTCACTCCAACGCGTCTCACCCGAGAGTGTCGGCCTTTGTTCACGCCGGGTGCTTCCGCACGCCCCCTCCTTTACCCAGCGCCGTTGTCGGCGCGTCTAGCTACTAACCTCCCAGCTGTGCGCTGCGGCTGCCATCTTTCAACTCGGCCATGCTGACTTACACTTCGTCCCGGAGTGTCGCTTATACTTCTTTTTTTTTTCCGTTTTATTTTCAGGCATGTACGAAAAGGTAAGTTCACTCGTTCTTATATCAGTCGCGGACATCGTTTTTCGGGCATGTACAGAGGTTTTGTAAAGTTTATCTAACTGCTTAATAAAAATTTCTAATTTCGCATAACGAATAACGATCTTATAGCTATCAGACATTACTAAATTACTATTCTTACTCTAATTTTTCTTCGCTCGCTATGGGGCAGGTACAAAAAAAAACCTTGAGTTCCCGAGCTTCGCATCTTACATACATATAAAGATTTTTCTCTCACTCTCTCCCTCTCTCTCTCTCTCCAGTGCTCTGACTTAAATCTGATACATTAATCCATTTTTTAAGTCGGTCGCTCGACAGTATTGTATCGAGTGGCTTTTGCGTATAGTTGAACCCGGGCACGTCTTTTACAACGTAGCGATTGTTACCAAGACATTTAGAAATAATAAATGGACCGCGGTATTTCGGCTTAAACTTAGATCCTTCGCCTGGCTTCACCGTGGTGTCTCGGATTTGTACATAGTCACCCACTCGATACATTGTCGGCTTCCGTAATTTATCGTCCCTATATTTCTTATTATAATCGCGTATGAGGGTCGTCGCGGCAGTGGACGCGTCCCTGACCGCGCCCCTCTCCGCTTCAATATCGGTATCTATCCCAATTAATTTTTTAATAAATTGGGTCAATGGAAAATCGGCGTGGCAGCGCTGGTCAAATCCGAACATAAGCTTTGAAGGGGTGGTTTTTATCACTGAGTGATAGGTATTGTTAATAATGTACTGCATAGTGCCGAGGCGCGATTTCCATTCATCCGCCGCGTTAATTAACTTGGTCATTGTATTCTTCAGGAATCGGTTAACGCGCTCGGCCATCCCGTTAGCCCAGGGTGCTGCCACGGCTACTTTCCGGTGCGTAATCTTATTTTCACATATAAAGTTGCTAAATTCTACGGAGGTAAACGCCGTACCTCTGTCCGAGACTATCTCTCTTGGTTTACCGAACGTATGTATTATCTCGGACAGATGCCCGATAGCTTCCCGGGACGTTGTCGATTTGCACGCTCGTAACCACGTGAAACGCGTGTACGCGTCCACCACGACAAGTATATGTTTATACCCCTCCTCAGTGGCCTTTAATGGACCGAAATGGTCGATGTGCAACGCTTCCATCGCACTTTTTGGGAGCGGGTACAGAGTCGTCTCGCCCTCCTTCCGATTTGGAGAATCGTTGGCCATCAAACATGTTAGGCAATTCTCGAGATGGTCAACGATCCTCTTACGCATGGAGGGAAACCAATAATTTTGCCTTATCCCCTCAACCGTTTTGTCGAGGCCGACGTGTCCCATGTCGTCGTGGTGCGCACGCACTACGCTTGTTACCATTGTTTCCGGCACGACAAATTTCAAACCATTATCGTCTTTCCGGTAGACCAACCCGTCTACCAACCCGAATTTGTCGTTTTCGTTAAATTCTAGATCTCTACTGATCTCGGCGATCCGTGGATCGGTAAGTTGTCTCACTTCCAACTCTCGCTCGAGAGGAAGCGCGTTCACGTACGCTGCGCATCGGCTAAGCGCATCCACATGTGCCATCTTATTTCCGGGTCTATGCGTTAATTTAAACGTGTAATTTTGCAAGGACAAGGTCCACCTCGCGATTCGTGGGTTTAAGTTAGCTTTATTTACAGCGTATACCAACGCGTTGCAATCGGTTACCACCGTGAAATAGATGCCATACAAATAAATGTGGAATCGCTCCACCGCGCGCACTATCGCGAGCATCTCTAGCTCAAAGCTATGATAATTCTTCTCCGCGGCATTCGTCGCGGTACTGAAGTACGACATCGCCCCCCACGCGCCGCACTTTTGCTTCTGAAGCAACATGGCCCCGAGGCCCTCCCGACTCGCGTCCGTGTGTAATTCCGTATCCGCGGTCGGGTCGTATAGAACAATTACCGGCGCGGACGTAAGTTCTTTCTTTAGTCGGTTAAAGGACTCAATGCACGCTTTATCGAAATCGAACTCGCAGTCTTTTTTGAGCAGATCTTGTAGTGGTTTCGCTTTCAACGCGAAGCCGCCTGTAAACTTCCGAAAGTAACTTGCCAGACCCAAAAATCTACGCACCTCGTGGACGTTGGCCGGTTGCCTAAAGCTCTAATGGCCTCCGTGTGGGTAGGGCTTAACGTGATCCCTCTCCCTGAAACTATGTATCCTAAAAATTCGATGGACGCGCGGAGGAATTGACACTTTGCGTGATTTAATTCAAAGCGGTAACGTTTTAACAGAACAAGAACCTCTTCCAGGATTTCTAAATTCTCGTCTACCGATGCCGTCGGAATTAAAACGTCATCGATGTAGACTAGGACTTTATCTGTACGAACCAGCGGGTTTAATATTTGTAATAACCTCTTCTGAAACTCGGCCGGTGCTTCCGAGTATCCGAAGGGCAGTCGCGTGTATTCGAATTGCCCGTCTGGCGTTGCAAACGAGAAATATCTTGTACAGTCTTTGTGTACTTTTATTTGGTGGAAGCTATCGCGAAGGTCTAACAAAGTGAAAACCGTTCTGTTGCTAAGGCGCGAAAGACATTCCTCAATAATTGGAAACGGATATTTCTGCTTGACAACACGCGAGTTCAAGGGCCTTAGGTCTACACAAAGCCTGATCTGCCCGTTCTTCTTGCGAACCGGGATCACGCGCGCACAATATGGGGATACACTCTCTCGGATTATTCCTCTCTCCAAGAGATCATCGGTAATCTCTCTTAATTTCGCACGCTCCGCCTGTGCGAATCTGCGTGGCGCGAACGCGTACACGGATTCGTCTTTCAGCCGAACCTCCACGGCGTAGTCATCTTCCACCGTCGCCACTTCACGTGCATTCACTTCTAAGATTAAACTTTTCAAACGATCTCTATCTGAGACGCTAAAATCTATTTCTATGTTATCTAGCGTACGCTCTAATTCGCCCGGGGGCTCGCCTACTTCGCACGCCCCTACCGGCAGGGCCGTCATTAGGTTTACGCCCGTATCGAACGGGCCTACTTTTTCCCCGTATAACTCATACTTGAGGGTGATTCGCTCGCTCTCCAAAAACTCGCGGCCCAGAATCAAATCACCCCTGAACGTGTTAGTTGCCAAGACGTATAACTTAACCCGAAGGGTACGATTGGTTAGCGCATGCAGCTCAATGACTGTCTCAAATGCGCCCACGACGAGCAACGTATTGTCGCCTAAGCCTCTAAATTTTTTTTTTCGACGCTTCGAGTTTGCAATTTTTTTCTAAGCCGCATGCTTCGAAACAACATTTTTTTATAAATGACACCGGACTGCCCGTGTCAATTAACGCAGTTAAATTACAGTCTCTACCAGCAATATTTGTAACTTTTACCAGCGGTTCGCTGAGCTCCAGCCTTGTTCCGTCTCCGTCGACGACCGTCGCCGCCACTCGGTCTACCGCGCTATCCTCTTGTACTCCTGCCGCCGTCTGGGGTGCCGCCGTGTGCCTTCCTCCTCTCTGCTTTCCCACGGTGCACTCAGACATCCTGTGTCCTTTCTGTTTGCAGGTGAAGCACGTAAGCTCGGACCTGCACTGTTGATGTGTGTGGCCTTTCCTCCCACAATTCCTGCAGGCCTCTCCTTGAGGACGGCCTGATGACGCACGCGACGACTGCTTCTTTTCTGTATCCACGCTCCCGTCGAGCATCGGGCGTGCCCTCCGTAGGAATCCTTGGACCGTCTCTTCGTTAATCGAGAGAGCGCTCGCCCTCAACGAACCCGATGGTATCCCACTAATAATTAGATGGATCTGCTCCGTCGGTGGAAAATCCAGCTGACGTATTAATGCCAGTTTCGATATTGTGTATTGTTCAAACGTTTCCTTATTCATGTTCCATTTGCGGGCGTCTACTCTTTGCATTATCTTGTGTAGCAGGACTTTACGGTCGAACATTTGTTTGATTTCGTTCTTAAATGTTGACCAAGACTCAAACACAGCGTCATCTTGCGCCTCGAACCACTTGCGCGCAAATTTTGACAACTTGCTGACGGCCGCTAACATCGTGACGCCGTCCGTGGCCCCTTGGACCTGCGTCGCCCTTTCTACGCGCCGCAGCCAAACGTTTATATTCTCCTCTTCGGAGCCACTAAATTCTGGGATTAACGTGGTGAGCCAATTCACGGCTTGTCCACCGCTGTGGTTCTGGGGCTGGAAAACCGTGGGCGTCATTGCTTCTAACGCCGAAATTGAGCCTGTCACCCCCGACGGCTCTGAGGTAATTCTTGCGTCGCCGTCTTGCACGGGGGTTTCATCCTCCGTCGCTCTGCCGCCGCGTGTCGCAAACCTTTGCAACATCTCTCCTAGCTGTCTTTGTTGTTGCACTTGAAACTGTTGTTGTAACTTGAGTGTTTCCTGTTGTTGCAGCCTAATCATCTCAACTTGTTGCCTCAACATTTCCTGTTGCTGCTGCAGCATGCCGGTCATTAATTGTTGCATAGCGCTCGTCGTTATGGGCCCCTCCTGGGACACATGCGTAGCCGCCACTGCACTGTTCCGCCTCCTTTCGGCGGTTTCTATTCCGCTCGCTTCCGCGGGCAAATCTATTGGGCCGCTCTTGCATAAATGGCTATAAACTGCTTCTACCAAGGTTGCTTTGTCACCCGTCACCTGCAGCCCGTATGCATGGGCCTCTCTTTGGAGATGCTCGTAGGCCATCGCCTCGAGTCTCTCACGCGTGCTGCGCGTGTTCGACGCCATCTCTTACCCGCCGAACACTCTTTCTTGCACTCTCGCGCACCACTATTCCGTACGTCGCGGGTATATTCGCTCTCTTCGCGTGGGTCTCGCCTCTCCTTGAGAGCGACCCTGCGAATCTTCCTGGTGCACGTATCCTGACTCGGCCACACTCTGGTCACGAGCCTCAATACGCGCTCACGCGCCGCGCCCGTGTCCCGACTCGACCCTCTCGCTGATTCGAATCCCGACACGCACTTCCGGCTGCCTTAGGTCCCGGCACGCAATACTTATCACTCACGTGCCCCGACCCGACAAAACTCACTGTCGATACAGGACGACACCGACCGACCAGGCACGCACAGCCTGATCCCACTTCTGACGTTGAAAGTCTGCTCTGAGGTATATGACAGTTTCAAATCTTACTTTCCCGCGCCACGCTCTTTTGGGCGTGGTCGGTCTAAGTACTCTCACACCGATGTCTTTTACGCGACCCTCGGGCAGGAGGGGTTATGCACTAGGTATCCGAATGGGCACCGACGTCGTCCGCGTCCGGTTAACGTCGCTGCAGCTCCCGTGGTTTCTCGACCGTCCGTTGCGCACACGAATGACCGAGACCCAGGAAGGCGCACTTAATTCGCCTCCCCTGGACCAGAGGGAAGGAACTGGATTATGTTAGGTACAAAATAACGCAGGTAAGTATCTTGCAGGTAAGTATATGATGTATTTCACACCTATTTCAGTTTAGGCAGGTACAATGTGCACACCTCACTCCAACGCGTCTCACCCGAGAGTGTCGGCCTTTGTTCACGCCGGGTGCTTCCGCACGCCCCTTCCTTTACCCAGCGCCGTTGTCGGCGCGTCTAGCTACTAACCTCCCAGCTGTGCGCTGCGGCTGCCATCTTTCATTATTATATTTAGGATAACTTAAATATAATTATATTCTTTTAACAAAATAAAACAATATTTTTTTTTTCAAAATAGTTTAAAAATTAAAAAAATTTTTATAAGAAATGCAAATTTTTAAGAATTTCTTTATAAACTTTAAAAATTCTTTTAATCCTACTTTATTATTATTTTAAAAAATTTAATAAATGGTTTTTTTCAAAAATAATAAAAATTTTAAAGGGTTTAAAAATTTATAAATACTATGTAACAAAAACGTAAGTTTTAAAAAATACTTTCAAGTTTTATAGATTATTATTTAAAGAAAAAAAATTACAAATTTTGGAAAACTTTTATATAATTATTCCTTTACTAATTTTAAATTTAATAAATTTTTTTTAAAAAATTTAATATTTTTAACACTAAGAAGTACACTCAGTCGAAAAAAGCGGTACACCTAAAATTTGTCAAAAAATCACTGAATTTCCAATAACAATAACTACGCGAGTAATAAAGATAGGAAGGTTTCTAAAAATAGAAATTAAAACTTCAAATGTCTACTTTAAGAATCGATTCATTAAAATTTTGCGTAATAATTTTTTTTTTAAATGGCGTATGACAAAGCGAGAGCATGCGAAATTGAAAAATATTGGTCCGAGTTTGCGATGATCCATGGCGTGAGGCAAGTATCGCAACTTAATTGGATAAAAAGCATGCGATAGAACAGAGTTTCCCCTTCAAAATGCTTTTTTACTTGTCTCTATACGATTTTTCGCTGAAATATGCGCATTTAAAATAAAAAACTGTCTTTTTATTCAAATGCGCATATCTCAGCGAAAAATCATCGTATCGAGACGAGTAAAAAAGCATTTTGAAGGGGAGACTCTGTACTATCGCATGCTTTTTATCCCATTCAGTTGCGACACTTGCCTCACGCCATGGATCGTCGCAAACTCAAACTAATATTTTTCAATTTTGCGTTTATTCGCTTTGTCATACGCCATTTTGAAAAAAACATCACAAAACTGTGATATAAAATTTTTTTAAGTGGCAATCCGACTCTTGAAAATGCTTCTTGGAAAACTTTGCTAGCTGTATTAGGTGCTGAGATATTCAATTTTGAATTTTTAACAATGCCCAATTTTAACTATTGCAAGAATAAAAATTCCGGGTTTCGCTGACAACTATGGTTTTAATTTAAAATGGTCTTTATTTTAAAGCTCAAAACCGTCCTCGGATTGTGAGCGTTCGACGTACATGTGCATGTGTGTTGCGTACCTGACTTACCACGGAATTTTACTACTCCAGACTCACATTAACACAAGCAAATCTGAATAGTTACGCGACCGAAGCTTCCCCATTAGGGAATTTTGATATTCGATTTTATCACGTAGAAAAAGTTCATTGGGCTGTATCAGTTCCAGAAACTGCGATATCTAATAAAAATAGACGACTTTCATCTGACTATTTCTTATTAAAAGGTTTTACCGTCGGCATTAGCGTTACCCAATGTGCACCACGGGGAGGTTGCGCGATCGGAATTTGCACATTATGGGGCTCTGAAAAGTGCCGTTTTGTGTGTAGGGGGGAGGGTGTTTACCTCAAGGATAAGGACCTTGTGGTTTCCCCTTCAAAATGCTTTTTTACTCGTCTCGATACGATGATTTTTCGCTGAGGTATGCGCATTTGAATAAACAGACAGTTTTTTACTTTAAATGCAAATATTTCAGCGAAAAATCGTATCGAGACAAGTAAAAAAGCATTTTGAAGGGGAAACTGTTCTATCGCATGCTTTTTATCCAATTAAGTTGCGATATTTGCCTCACGCCATGGATCGTCGCAAACTCGGACCAATATTTTTCCACTTCGTATGCTTTCGCTTTGTCATACGCCATTTTGAAAAAAATTATTACACAAAACTTTAATGAATTGATTCTTAAAGTAGACATTTGAAGCTTTAATTTCTTTTTTTAGACAACGCAACATGCGAGCAATAGCGACTTTAATGTAAGTCCTAGAAAATAAGACAAGCACATTCAGTAAATGTCGGAGGGCGAGTCAAGTCGCGGCCTGCGCCGTGAAAACGCTAATTTGTGGTTATATAGCGAGCCTACACGCCGCGCGCTTAGACCAAGCCCCCTAATCCCCGTGCGCGTAGAGCAGGCCGTGCAGGATTTTAGAGAAAACGTGCGCCGAAACCTTGCTACGAACTACTCTAGCGAAAGTTCGCCCGAACCAGGAGAGTATCCGAATATTGTAATCGAGTGAGAGTTTCCCTTTAACGACGTCGACGTTAGCTTATTACCAGGGCCTAGTAGGGTCGACAGAAATTATTTACAACCGACAAACGCAAGAACAGACGTCACCGACTCTGACATAAGTGTGACTTACCGGAGAGAATTTTCTTTAACATCTTACGATAGCAGTGCGTTTGATCCAGAAGAGTATGACACAGCGAATCGCAATACATGCGACATGGCCACACAACCTCCCGGAACACCACGAAGAGAAAGAAGTACCGAAAGACCCAGCGGCGCGGAAATACACGCGGAAAAAATCGAATGCATGCCTCAGTAAACAGAGGGCAAGATCACGCAGGACCGTTCCGTGACCGTAGAGACGCGATGATAGACGAAATGTTGGAGGGCATGAGAGCCATCCAGGAGCGGCTGAGTCGCCTGGAGCTTGCCCAATACAATACGTGCGTAGCAAATTTAATCGCAGATCCAGCAGAAATATACGGCGGACGACGTCCGAAATTTTCATGGACCGATAACTTCATTCATGAAACTAAAAGAAGCCCGCGATATAATTTCGGAAATGACGGAACGTCACGAAATGCGGTGCAAAAATTTTTAAACGTGAGTACGTACGCAATTAGCAAGATTAATCCGGAAGACGAACACTCATTGTTAAAAGCGATTTTATGCACGAAACTAACAGGCAAAGCTATGCACGATTTTCAGACGCGAGACATCCACTCGTTCGCACAATTAAAGCGCAAAATAGAATTGTGCTATTTAACAAAAAGAAGCACCACGCACATTCAGCGGGAATTTAATACGAGTCGGCAGAAGCCTGGCGAAAGCTCGCGCGAGTACGGATCCCGTATAGATAAACTCGCGATGGAACTTTATCAATCTATGATAGAGGGCCGCCAGCAGACGGTGGAGCAGAGGAAAGTGATCCTTGATACGATACAAGGATTAGCTCTCGAAAATTTCCAATTAGGTCTAAAAGAAGAAATCCAGACTATAGTATCTTGAAATTACGATAATCTATCCGCCGCCATTTTAGGCGGAGGAGAAATTAAAAGGCTCTTCAACAAGGCCACCGATAAGCACCGACAAAAACAGAAACGGGCAAGAGTACTTGCAAGGCAAAAATCCAAGCATACAATGCCATAAATGTGGGAAAACCGGTCACATAGGACGAGAGTGCAGAATAAGCCGGTACGCGGATAAAATTTTCCTTCCAAAACCCGAAAAAACGGCAAGCGCTAATACCGTAGAGAAATATTGCACATATTGCAAGAAAGCGGGACATAAGAGAGAAGAATGTTGGTCTTTACATGGGAGGCCCAAGAGAGAAAGACCTAGGCGACCAAAAAAAAAGTTGAAAAGGAAAGACAAGTAAACACAACTGTCCAGGCAAGGAGAAAGAAAGACAATAGAGAGTGACGGAGCGTCATTCAGCAGTAGCAGCGAGAGCAACGAAGAGGAGAAGCCTAAGAAGAGGAAGACGCGAGCGGCACGTGAACATCAGATTACGTAAGTAATCTGCTACATACAAGCAAACAGCGGTCTCGATCTCGTGACATTGCCGATATGAGAAGCAAAAAAGAGCAAAATAAATTTACTTTTAGACACGGGCGCAACTATTACCTTACTAAAAATAGGAAATTTAAATCGTGAAACACGAATTCGCGAGGAACGTATGACTCTTACCGGCGTGATGGGACACAAAACTAAGAGCAACCATAAAAGGAGACAAGGAAATAAGGCACACGGTGGTCAAGTATACGTGGTCAAAGACGATTTCCCGATCGACTACGAGGGAATCCTCGGAATATATTTCTTAAAGAACACAGCGCAAAGTGCGATCATGAACAAAAACAAATGCGTATAGACAATGCGATCCTTAAACTCAGGCCGTTCCAAAAATTTAAATTAGCGCCTCGCAGCGTAAGTCACACAAGCGAGTACAGCCCGAAACAAAATAGGTATTGTCCAAGCAGAAGAAACGCGATCCGGAGTCTTTATCGGGAGCTGTTTAGTATGCCTGGAGGTCAATACTTATCCGGTCAGCGTAATGAATACGACCGGAGAGACAATAGAGATAACAACACCAAGCGTCACTGTCGAAGAACTGTGCACGGACGAAGACGCACGCATACATGCAATAAAGACAGCTGATGAACAAGAACGTGAAAATATTCTAACACAAGAACGATTATAGAAGCAAATGCGAACAAGCCATTTAAATTTGAAAGAAAAGGAGAAATTACAAGAAATTTTCGAAGAATTTTGCAATATTTTTCATCTAGAAGAGGATGTCCTATTGTGTACGAATGCAGTAGAACACGAAATAACTACGTGCACGGATAGCGCACTCGTCAATGTTCGACCATATAGACTGCCTGAAAAACACAAGATAGAAGTAAACAGGCAGATGCTCGAGCAGGAAATAATTAGACCGAGCACAAGTCAGTGGAATGCACCCTTGCTAGTGGTTCCAAAAAAACCTGACGTATCCGGTAAACTAAAGTATAGAGTCGTGATAGACTTTCGCAAATTAAATGATCTTACTATAGGAGATTCATTCCCTCTACCGAACATTACCGACATATTGGATCAGCTGGGAAATGCGCAATACTTTACAACCTTAAATCTCGTATCCGGATACCACCAAATCACAGTGGCAGAAAAGGATAAAAATAAAACTGCGTTTTCCACGCCCTATGGCCATTATGAGTACAACAGAATGCCATTCGGAGAGAATGCACCAGCGACGTTTCATCGATTAATGAACACAATACTGACAAGAGTGCAAGGGCTAAAGTGTTTAGTTTATCTAGACGATATAGTAGTATATGGGCTTAACCTTAAGGAGCACAATAAACGCTTAATAGAAATATTGCGTAGATTGCGAAAAAGAACTTAAAGCTACAACCCGACAAGTGCGAATTTCTGCGGAAGAAGGTAATCTATTTAGGGCACATAATTACCGAGAATGGGATCACGCCAGATCCTACGAAATTAGAAGCTGTGAAGAACTTTCCACGACCGAAAACCGTAAAAAATATCCAAGCGTTCATAGGACTAGCAGGTTATTATAAAAAATTTATAAAAGATTTCTCAAAAATCGCGAAGCTACTCACGAAAAAAGGAAAAAAATTTAGATGGACGACAGAACAACAGAACGCGTTCGAAATATTAAAAGAAAAACTGATTACGGCACCGTATTAAGCTACCCGGACTTCGAGAAAGAATTCGTAGTAACAATGGACGCGTCGGATTACGCGATAGGAGCAGTGCTCTCGCAAGGACCTGTCGGCAGCGATCAATCAATAGCTTACGTTAGCCAAATTTTAAATAAAGCAGAAAGGAACTACAATACAACAGAAAAGGAATTGCTAGCGATAGTCTGGGCAATGAAAGATTTTCGACCATATATATATGGGACCACATTCAAAATCATAACGGATCATCGACCATTAGTGTGGTTATTTAATGTCACTGACCCAGGCTCGCGACTCATACGGTGAAGGTTGAAACTCGAAGAGTATGATTACAAAATCGTGCATCGAGCAGAGGCAATGTCAATGCCGATGCCCTGAGCCGGTATCCAGTTACGGATAGCGCGAATGTCAATGTAATTATGCCAGCGGAAGAAAGAGAAGTACTACAACAAATACTATTTGAATATCATGACGCGCCGATTGGGGAACACCAAAGAATCGCACGGACCCTCAATAAAATTAAATTAATGCATAACTGGCGAGAAATAACTAGAGATATAGAAAACGTATACAATATATGTAAATGCGAATTTTGCCAGAAAAATAAACTAAGCCGAAAAACAAAAATGCCTCTAGTTATCACGGACACTCGTGAGAGGCCCTTCGAAAAATGTGCATGAGACATAGTGGGACCACTACCGGTAACTACTAATGGAAACAAATATATTTTAACTTTCCAGGATCACCTTACTAAATTTAGTAAGGCCACACCTATAGAAAATCAGGAAGCGAGTACAGTAGCAAAAGCCTTCGTAACAAAAGTAGTAGTGAAATGGAATACCCGAGAAAATTTTAACAGACCAGGGAACCAACTTCACGAGTGAAATGTTTAAGAACACTTGTAAATTATTAAAAATAGAGAAAATACAGACAACGGCGTATCACCCGAAAAGTAATGGAGCTCTAGAACGCTCACACCGAACTCACGGAATATCTGCGGCATTACATCAATGAAGAGCAGACAGATTGGGATGAATGTCTGCCTTATGCGATGTTCGCGTACAACACAACCCCGCATATCGCAACAGGATTTACTCTATTCGAATTAGTATACGGGCACTGCGTGACTCTATCTACGGCACTGTCGAAACCACCTACGCTAACGTATTCGTATGAAGACTACGCGCAGGAATTAAAAGAGAAATTACGCGCCACGAGCCAAATCGCGCGTGAAAATGCTATACAGGCGAAAAATAGAGCAAAAACACGATTAAAGCGTAAAAAAGAAAATTTTCCGAGTAGGAGATAAAGTACTATTATATGATGAAACAGTACGCCGCGGAAGATGAAAAAAATTAGACTCCCAGTGGACAGGACGACACGTAGTATTAGAGAAACATAGCGACGTAAATTACACAATTAAGCGCGGGAAAAAATACAATGAGTACACGCAAATAGGTTAAAACTATTTATTGAACAGTAACAAAAAAAAGAGAGAGAGACTAGGTGTCAGGAGTCAGGTAAGAATTCACAAAACAGTAATCTGAATCCTTACTTGCAGGATCATGTGCATATGGAAATGCATCGGACATGTGACATCTGACACTCACACTTTTGAGTGGGAGACCTTCAGTCACGAACCTGCAATATACTTCGAGAAAACGGGCCAAATGAACCAAATGGAAGCGGCATGGAAAGTAGTAATAAAAACGGATGTCAAGGCTCTCGAACTGAGACATCAACATCTTCAAGAATACTTGGAGAAAATAGAGCAACAATGCAAGGACACGATCGGTAACGTACAGTATACGTGTACGACCATACTCCGGATAATAGAAAAAGATAACGCAAAGCTAATTACATTACTCGCGAGCCTCAAAGAAATATATAGAGGTAATGACCGCCGACGCGGGCTAATAAACGTGATCGAAACAGTCAGCAAAACGCTTTTCGGCACAATGGACGCCAAAGATGCAAAAATAATAGACGAGCAGTTACAATTACTGCACAACAATGAGAAAGCCCTGAAGCATGCCATAAAACACCAGGTAAAAATATTTAACGCCACAATAGCCCACATCGACAAACTCGAAGATGTATTAACGTACAATTATAACTTACTCCTGAACACCATTAAAAGATTAGAATCACAACTAGGAAAATTTATACAAAAAGCTGATCTAGACGAACACTTCCTAATCCTCATGGAGATAATGACAGACCTGATGCAGGATGTGAAAGACATCATGGACCATTTGATGTACGCACAAAATAACATAGTAATAACACGATTGCTACCCGTAGATGAAATACTGACTACACTTAAGGAAACGACTGCACAACTAACAAAAGGACAGCATTTTCCTTTTAAAATCAATATAGAAAACTGGCGAAATATATAGACGTACTTGACAATGACGGCGTACTACGACGAACCATATATATATATATATATATATATATATATATATATATATATATATATATAATCCTACAATTCCCGATTATTGCGTATCCTACGTATAAGCTGATTAAAGCGAAACCATTACTCACACATGTGTTATAGTCGTTAGATTAAAAAATTGCGCGTTATAGCTTCGTGTAGTGGCTGCCATGCAGCGCCGACATGTTGGGCCCTGTTGTTCGGGCAAGAAAAGCGTTAGTCACGGTACGACCGGTGCGATAGAAGCATTCATTGTAAGATCCACAATAAAAATGAATATTAACACGAGCTGTCTTGAGCTATAGATAC